>NC_071550.1:645000-745000 GCF_026979565.1 Vidua chalybeata
GTGAGGATCCTTCACAACTGGATAATTCATCCAGCTTCCCTTGGCAGGTCTTTCCTCCCTGGACCCTGCAGCCATCTTACTTCTCCAAATTGCAGAAGGTTCCAAACACAGAACGTGGACTACGCGTGGCTGTGCTCACACAGAGGCACTGGTGGCACTGGCACTGGCACTGGCACTGGCACAGCGTCCCCCACGCCCACGAGTGGCTGTGTCCCCACACCAGCATGCCACCAGGGCCACCAGCACAGCAGGACACAGGCAGCTGGCAGTAGGACACCAGGTTTTATTTGCATTATTATAAGGGACAGAGCCTGGCTGTGTGGCTCAAGGTGGATTAGGGAAGCCCCCAGGCACTCCTCAAGATGTGGCTTTGGGGGTGCTGAGTGCAGCCCCCACTGAATCACTGAAGAGTTTGGGTTGGGAGGGACCTTCTGCAGATCATCCAGTTCCAACCCCCTCTAAAGGCAGGGACACCTTCCACAAGACCTTCCAGTACTCCAGGTTGCTCCGGATCATGAGTAAAGTCCTGAGACCTTGCAAAGCCTCCAGGTGATGTGCCCCAGAACCTGGGGGCTGTGGCAGGTGCCCAGCCAGCAGGACAGCAAGGCCAGCCCCCAGCAGCACTTCAGGCACGAGGTCTCTGCTTCCGCATTGCACAAATGCACCCTTATGTAAAAATATGATCAAAGTTTTATACTTGGAGAATTTCCTACCAATAAATCACACAAATGGATATCTACACCAGGTAATAAAACTGAACGGATTCTAAAACTGATTGGTAAAGTTGCTCATAAATTGTTGTTTTTAGCAAGCTGTAAACAAAAGCTGCATAAGCACCGAGTGAATCTTAGGAGGGACTCTGAACACAGAGATGCTCCAGCTGCTGCCTGCAGGGAGAAGGCACCAGGCTTGGGCAGTGTTTGGAATCTTTTGTGATTGCCCAGCATAAACATTCTATCTCCTGCTCTATATCCTAGCACCAGAGAGGAAGGAGCAGGAATAAATGCTGCAACTTTCTGATTCCCCATGGTGCTCTCCTCCTTGCAGGAGTTTACGTGACCTGATGTACCCACAGTTTGCCTCCTGTGCGCTCTGTATTTTATTTAATTGCATTCCAACAAAAGAAGGAAAGCACTGTAAACCACACAAACCAGGCACTGGAAGCAGGGCAGAAACTATGGGGGATTCCCAGCACAGACACCCAGAAGAACACACTGTGAATTCCTACCTTTTTTGTTTCAGAGTGACAGAGCAATGACTATTTTAGCTGCCTGTATGATGGTGAAGCACACACCAGCAAAGCTCCTGCTCAGCCCTGCAGATTGGATTACCTGCAGAGAGGACCTGGAACCTGCTAGGAACAGCCCTTCCCTGAGCCAGTGCTTCAGGTGGCAGAGGCAGAGACGCCAGCTTTGATTTGAGCTAACAGAAAGAAATCTTTGGATGGAAAAGCTCCAGGACCTTTGAATTAAATGAAAGACCAGAACACTCCACAGAATGTCTGCAATAACAGTCTCTACAGAAAATTATGAGGAACTACATAAATCCACCCTCTTCCTCTTCACACAGGCTCATTAAAGCAGTACTGACTCTCTGGGCAGCTATAATTCTGCTGAGTGATACCCTGGAATCACCCTGTCAATACCCAGTGGTGTGCTGCCTCTCCAACTATCTGTGCCCCTAATATTCCTCTCTTTGATGGGATTTGCTGACCTTTAATCTGATGCTAGTTTACTCTCATCACTGAAGTGCAAGTCAGAGAGCAATAAAACGGCAACCTCACTGATTCAAAAGGGAGAGCTAAAGCGCCACTAACTGTGAATCTAACCTTTCGGAATGGCTCTGCCTTAAAAGGGGAAACATGAAGTGCAAGGCAGCTAAAACAAACAATATCTAATGCTGACTGCAAGATTTATTGCAGTCCTCTTTGCATGAGTATGAGATTGGAATTCCAGTGCTGTAAACTGAGGAAGAGGAGAGGGACAGCCCGTGCAGATGGAGCAGGGCACCACGAAGTCCTTTCCCCACGCCCCAGGCAGAGCTGGCACTGCCACAGGCACGGGGAGTGACGGGGACACGGCAGTGCCCGAGCTGACAGACCTGACCCCAAAAGGGCAAACGCAGCCGGGGCAGCACAGGGAGGTGACAGGTGTGACCCGTGCCTGTGGTGCAAGGGGGATGCACGTGCAGCTGTGCACGGGCATCCTCCCCCAGGGCACGCAGCGCTGGAGCTGGAGTGCCCAGGAGCAGCTGCAGACCCCACTGGCAGGCACTGCTGGGCTGCCCACACACAGCCCACCCCAGCCCTCACAGCCCACGCCACTGCAAAGCACCCCGAGAGTCACTGTGGCCTCAGCCACGAGCAGAGCCTCGGGGAAATGGGACCTCGTGCTGCTGGGGAGGGCCCAGCGTGTGGCTGCCCCCAGGATGGGTTCCTGGGCACAGGGGCAAAAGGGGCAGTGACCAGAGCAGAGGGGATGGGCAGCAGGAGATCCTGACCGACCCCCTCTGTCCGGCTGGTCCCCAAGGGGTCTCTGAGCAGGCACTGCACAGCACATGTCTGTTGTACAAGGGAAATCAAGTGGAAATAAAGGTTCTCCAAATGCTGGTGGCTCCTGGGCCGCTGGGTCAGGGTGCAGGAGTGTGGCCGGGCACCGTGGTGGCCACACTGAGCCACCACCAGTGCCCCTCAGAGGGCTCCCAGTCACCGTGCCCAAGGCCTGCTCGTGCAGAGGAGTGTGATGGTACCTTGAGGAGAACAGCCAGGGCCCCCAGTGCTCTCCCAGGCAGGGCAGGGTGTGCACAGAGCAAGCAAGTAACAGAGACAATTCACACAGGTTGTGTACACACAGATCAACACAAAACATCGAAGTCACAGCATAAAGTAAAAGAGAAATTATTGCATAACAAATTTTTCCCTGCCTCTCTAGGGAAAATAAAGACTGACAGCTTTGGGTTTAACAGGTGTTGCTAGAAGATGAGCTACTTATTAATACTGCTAGGAAGGAAAAGCATGATAAAAACTATAATGTGATTAATTATTTATGTTTACGAGCAGGATTTTTAAGAGTTACAGTCTGTCATGTAAATCGCTTGGTCTGGTTCGACTCGACAGTCGCAGCCCGGAACGTGCCTGAGGGCTGTGCACAACACGTGAGGCGATTTCCAGGCACGGCCGGGCAGCAGAGCCCCGGCCCCAGCACGGCCGTGCCCGGCCCGGAGCGCGGCCGCAGCGGGCACAGGCGGAAACCGGAGCTCCTCATCGGCACAGAACCCGGGGAAATCCTGTGCCATTCCCCTGCTGGCAAACCGATGGTGGCGTGCAGGCGAGAGCCCTGGTGGTCCCAGAGCCCCCCCAGCTCGGAGGCACCGCTGGTCAGGCGCGGGGACCGCTCCCTCCAGCCGCGGCGGTGACCGCCGCCCGCGCACCGGGGCCCGCACCCGGAGCCGCCGCACCGCGGAGCCAAAGCGGCCGCGGATTTGCATAGAGCAATTACTGCTCAAACACCCACCCCGCTCTTCTGAAAAGAAAATTGGACACGAACATTTGCAGGAACTCACAAAGACAGACTTTGTCAGACCTAACAGGGCTGATAAGGGGAGAGCTTTTACAAGGGACACCGAGAGATGCATCAGTTGAGTGCGAGGCTGAATACAAAACAGTATTAGTGTAAAAAAAGAACAAAGAAAAGGCCTGCTCCGCGTAAGAACTGGTAATACATTAAAAATTTAAAACCTGGCACGACAAATCTGGATACTCCCTGCAGAAGACAACTGATATTAATGAACAGGCCTCTGCATTCATTGTCTGGGATCCCAGAGGAAAAAAATAATGCTGGTTACACTGAATTTTTTAAAGAGAAATTCTTCCCTACACAAACAGCTTCTCTGCCAAATCACCAGCCTACTCCTGGCAGTTTTAACCACCTAAACCCATTCACCTGCCCAAGCAGTGCATTCACCTGAAGGTCCCCTATTTCTTCACATAATTCCTAAGTATGAGACTCCATCAGAGCCTGGCTGCCCCACCAGCATTGATTTCCTCAGGAAGAAGTGCTCAGGCATGGCTCCACACGCTCCAGACCAGGAAAAGCAGCACCCTTAGCACAAAGAGGAGTTCGGTTCCTGGACCATTCGACCTGGCAGCACTCAGGGAGGGTGAAGGGAAGGCAACAAGGATTGCACAGACTCCCCCAGGTCCTGGACATGGACCCAGCTGGATTCGGCTTGGCATCACTTCCGCAGCCAGGAAGGAACAACCAGAAAGTTGGGAAATGCCACACATGGCACAGGCTTGTCCACTGGTGGACACAGCACTGACACTTGCCCAGGCAGGAGAAGTGCTCAGGCCTGGTCAGCACTG
This sequence comes from Vidua chalybeata, assembly GCF_026979565.1. NCBI lineage: Eukaryota > Metazoa > Chordata > Aves > Passeriformes > Viduidae > Vidua > Vidua chalybeata. The sequence goes on from NC_071550.1 coordinate 649,364, forward strand.
TCACTCAGCTGGCACATGGAATGTGAAAGCCTCTGTGAAACCTCTCCAAGTTCTGTCGTAAGATCTGGGCAGCCACAAAGCCCATCAGCTCCACAAAATGCGTTGTGGAAAGAGGAAACACGAGCCACAGGGGCCAGACAGACAGAGGAATACATTTGGGAAGGAGGAGCTGGGCAAAGCAGCCCAGGGGCCAAGCCCAAGGCAGCACAAGGGGCTCGGCCCACGGCCAAGCCACCCACGCTGCTCCCAGCTTCTTCCCAAGCGCTGTCCCTGTTCCTCCTGTTCCTTCCCCAGACCTGCCCGGCTCCTCGGTGGCAGGGCTTTGGGAGCACCTCTGGCAGCGCAGTGCCAGCCCTGGGGACACGCGGTCGGCGTCGCGGCCGTGGCCGGCGGCTCGGCCCGGAGCGCTCCGAGGACAGGGGGGACACCCCAGCTCCGCTGCCCTCGGCCCCGCACGGCACCCCGCCGCCCTGCCAGCCGCCGAGCGGTGTCACAGCCGCACACTCGAGCGCACACGACAAGCCGAGGCTCATTGTCACCGCTGTCGCCGCCGCTCTGCGGAGGTGCGGGGTGTTTGGGTGGGAGCGCACCTGCCCGCACAGCGCGCCCGGGGACACGCTGCCAACAGCCGCCGTCTCCAGCAGGGTCACCCGTGCAACACACAATTATGCCGGGGTGAGCCGTGGCAGAGGGAACGCCTCAAGTTTTAAACTGTCATTAGAATACCGTGGCCTGGTTTTAACAATGCAGCAGCGCTTCTAATGATCTTTAAGGTAATTCGCTATTCAGACCCGGAGCAAAAGATGCAAATGTACCACTGAAAGCTCCTTATTAAATACCCACAGGCTACAGTTCTGTACAATAAGTGGTCCAGGTCTTTTTAGAACATCCTAATTAGATGAACATAGATGCAGAAAAATGCAAAACCAGGTCATGCAGCAAAAATGTTGGGGGGAATAAAAAAGCTGCCAAACAACCCCCCTCCAAGCCCCTCATTAAACACCCTCCCCCACCCCGCAGCCTTTATTAAACCCTCGCATGTGCTGAAGAGGAGCCAAAGGCTCCCAGCCTACCATCGCCCCCAAAACAGAGGTGCCCGATATTGTTAAAGTTAAGTTTTCCGTTTATTGCCAGGGATATGTCTAAGTGATGATATAAATAATACTATGAATAATACATTAAGCAAAAACCCAATCTGAAATTAAATTCGCCTTGGGTTATCTCCCTTTTTCCTACATACATATGGAATTATTATGCACTAGAGGAAAAAAAGAGCACATATCAAGGTAACACTTTTTCCCCTTTGAAAGTAGCAAGAATCGTTGCCCCTAAATATCTGCTGCCTTGCACAGAGACATCAAGCAGAGCTTCTCTTCTCCCTGGAATCAGGGGAGAAGCCAGGAGACAGGTTCAGGGCTGATTGGAAGGGTCCTTTGGCACAACTCCAGCAGAGCTGCTGGCTCTGCCCCGGCATGGCTGCATGCACAGGAACCTGCAGCACCATTTGCAGGTGCACCAAGGGCCCTCAGAGCCTCCTGCCAGCCTCACTGGGGCCATTTACCCTCAGTGCTGGGAGCTACGCGCACATTTATCCATCTTTATGTCTCCAGTTTAGCTCAGATGAGCACCAGACCTTTACTCACTGGCTGTTTAGCATTTAGCACTGACCTTGCTGTGATTTCCAAACATTCCCAGCACGGCCAGAATAGCAGAACAGGAATTATCCAGACTCATGGCTGGTGAACTCCAAAACATACTGGGATACCGGACAAAGGAGGGGAGTGCAAAGCAGGAGCTGGGCAGTGAGCTGCACTGTGCACTGAGGTCTCTGCCCCAACTCTATCCCATGGGATTTCAGACAAACCACTTGCTGTCCTTGTGCCTCAGTTTCTTCAGAAGGTAAGACTGTGGTACTCAGGCCACACCACAAAGTCCTGAGGAGTCTTGACTAAAGAGCACTAGAACTGAAGACCTCAAAAACATATTGGCAGCTATTTGCCACCAACCCCGAGGCACCAGTGCAGCCAGTCCTCACACCCCGTACCAAAACCAGGCTGGGTCTTTTCCAAGCACAGTGTCTCAAGGCAATGGATACAAACTGGGGATCTTCTGAACGAGCAGCTTCATCTGCAGGTCCCTCGGGTGACCCTGCAGGGCACCAGGGACGTGCAGCCTTTGCCAACTGCTCTCCAAACTCCAGGGCACTAATGCAAATTATGGTGATTCATGGGCTGGTTTTGTCATGTGAACATCAGTTCAAAGACAGCCAACTGGGACCAAAAAAACTCATTTCCTGAGGTCTCCAGGAGTGAAAATTTGAGCAAGTGATTACAAAGTCTGGGAGACGCAGGCATCGTGCTCTTCTGCCCTTCCAAAGCGCTTCTACCCAACCAAACACCGACAACGCGGTGGCGCCGGCGGGGATGCTCACACCCGTTTGTTTCCATAGGTGTTTCCTTAACACCAGTACAAGTGCTCAGTGCCAACACATCCCAGCTTTTCCTCCTCTCCCTGGTTCTGCCCTACAAACAACCGGAGCCTCGGGGGCAGAGGCTGTGCCCCCTGGCATGACAGCCCTGCTGGAAAATGGGCAGCGTCTTGGCTTTCCTCTTCCATCCCTGAGCTTCGCCTGCGAGCGACGCCAGGCAAGACATGGTTAATGCACTAATTACCATAATTAAGAGTTGCCAATTTAATTATAGCTGAGAATATTAATGCTGTAACATTTGTTGGAGTGCAGAAAACAAACCTTTAATGCACAGACTTTGTTCGCAAACATCTAATGGAGCCCTCCTCCACTTCGCTTGGTGCTTCAGCGCTGACACAACAGTGATAGGTTCAGATTGAAGAACTTGTCAGCAATCAGGCAGGAGGAGGCTAATTAGCTGGCAGGTTAATGAGTGTGATGGCTCTTGACAGCATTTTGTTACAGCCTCTACTGTATTTAAACAATAAATGATTATTACTTAAACACCACGGAGATAGTCTTATTAGGAGAGCTAGACCATGTATTTATTTTCACAAAAATGAAATTAATTCTGTAGCGTAAAGAATAAAATGTAAAATTTTGGCTGATTATATCTCACCTCTGAATAACCTCCAGGGTATCTTATCAGAGGAGGAGAGCACAAGGTTGAATGCCCTCGTGCTCCCCAGGAGAAGGCATCCTGTGCCAGCTCCACAGGGTGGGAGCCTGGGTGGCAATGGACTGTGAGCCACAGCAGGGCCATTCCCAGAGCTGTCACACTGCCAGCTCCGACCAAACACACAGAGCAGATCCCTCCTCATGTCACCCCTGGGTGAGGGGCCTGCCAGGGCTCTGCCATCCCCCCAGTCCTCAAGCCCACACCAGGCTCTGAATTTTTCTTCCTTTGACAACTGGGATTTGGAAACAGGTGGTGAAGTAGAGGAATGGCTCTGTGGAGAGATTAACCCATTTCTCCGTCCAGTTAAGGGGGAGAGGGGACATTTTACTGCACTCCTGTCATCCATAAACATAATGAGAGTGAGAAGGAAGGTGTCTGCATCCAAAAAAATCCAAAAGCACAGAAATACGCTGCCTTTCCTGCAGAAAAGGCAGGTGGAAGGAGCCCCTGGCTACAGTCTGAACTGTATTTACAGGACAGGCAATTGCAAATACGTGTCCAGAAAAACCTTATCTGAAGAGAATTAAATTGAATCTTTGGCTGTGTAATAATAAGGGAGGGTTATTTCAATTTAATATTTACTGTTCCCTAGGAATTTGTACATAAACATGGAAGAAACAAAAGGCCTCACCTGCTGAGACTAATACCATTTTCGAAATTATTTTTTGCATACATGAAAATGATTTGTGCCCCTCAGTGCTGCTGCTGAACATGGGAATAAAACCAGGAAAGGCATTGATCTGAAATCCTGCCTCATCCGTAAGACCATGGGTTACATGTTCAAGACTCAAACCACCACGGGCTCAGTGCCTGGCAGCAGCAGAGCATGGCCAGTGATCACCTGCACAGGTAAAGGCAGACACCCCGAGGCTCCCCGGGGCAGCCTCACTCCCACGGGATCCCAGCGCCGGCAGGACCAGCAGCTCCGTGAGCCCCACCTCACATTCCCGGGGATAAACCCCGTTCCTGAGGAGTCACCTGGGCTCTGAGCCACATCCCCAGTGCCCTACAGCCCCAGCAGCACCCACGGGACCTGACGTGCGGGCGAGCTGCAGCACGCAGAGCCCCGTGGAGCCCCCGAGGAGTGCAAAGTCAGACCAATGCCAAACCGAACCTGCATTCCCAAGCTGTGCCAAGCACGGCTCTTTCCTCCCAGCCCTGCAGGGCTAAGGATCACACTGCGCTGTGAAACGTGGATGGGTGTGAATATACAGAACTCAGCAACAACACCAAACTTCCCTACAAAGCTCTCCAACACCTCAGCTCAAAACGGCTCATCCAAATTTTATTTTTTGACATTAAAATATTAATAGCATTTGATGGAGCAATTTTAACCCAATGCCATCCTGGGAAGAGCTGGCAGCTGGCAAAAATCACCAGGCTCTCTAGCTGTTTAAATGAGAATATTCTTCAGTCTGAAAAATTATTTATAGAGGGTTTTTTTACTACCCTTGTATACTGCAATGTTATTTCCTTTCCCACACACTAGCAAAGTCCATTTTCACAACTGCTATAAAGCGGCATGTTCACAGCTAGTAAAACAACTCAATAAATAGCCTCGCGAAGCTATAGCTGTCTCATATCCTTTCCTCAATAAAAACAGAGGTGAACTGCTTATTTTCAGCAGCACACTATAAGAAGACAGAAGCATTATGACTGCTCATACATTCTGACTATCATTTGCCACAAGCTATATCTGTCAGCATTAAATAAAGCTGCATTATAAATGTAAACAAAACACCCACATCTACCAAATGAGCTGTCCGCCATGGCTGCAGGCAGGAATTGAACCCGCTTATTGACTCAGCTTGCTCTTTTTATTTATTCTCCTACAAAGACATGCATTTACTTTACCCTACAAGCAGAGTGGGTTTAGGGGCGGTGACTTGTCTCCTGCACAGGCAGAAAAGGCAGGTTGGTGACAAATGCAGATCTTAATGGGAACACCATTAGGTGGGCAAACATTGAACTATTATTGAAAAACTGATTTATTTTAAAAGGTTATCCTAGACCAAAACACTACATCATAAATAATTTGCAGGATCAGTCAAGTGAATTTATACTTATGATTTTTTTTAAAAAGGTAATTCATTGCAATCAAATAATAATGCCAGTTGGAGAGGAATTACACTCAAATATCAACTGCTCAGAATTTACAGTCTGAAGAGGTTAAAAGGTGCTTGGCTCTACAGCAGCACAGAGCAGGCTGCTCCTCTGACAGAGGTTATACATCTCTCTAGACTAGAAAAAACTTCTGTCCCTGTCAGACAAAATTCACCTTTGCACAAGCCCAGCGCGGCCACCGACAGCCCCCGGGCCAGCACAGGGGGACACAGCCGTGCCCCCGATGGGCACACTCCTGCCTCCAGCCCCTCCAGCCCAGGGACACCCTCCTGGGCTCGGGGCATCTGCCATGGGACAGCGGGACCGGGACCCGGCAGAGCCGCCGGTGTGCTCGGAACTCCGCGAGGGAACGCGAGTGCTGTAAAAATACTGCATGCTCCCCAATTAATAATTGCCATCAATTATTTACAGAGATACTCACATTTCTACAAGGAAGGGAGAATAATTATTAATAATGCATTAGCTAAGAGGGAACAGAGGCTTTTTTACTACTTGCTGTAGAAGAACGAGGTTTTGCCAGAGCTGTAAACAAATACTGTGGGGCCATTTCTGGAGTGGGACTGTGAAGTGTGTTGAACTCTGACCAGACCTCGCACTAGTGCAGACATCACTTCCATGTCATTCAGGCAGCCATGAGAGGAACTCCCATAGTGTTCCTACAATCTGACACCTCTCCCTCAGACCTAATAAAAAGCTGTGCTTGGAGACAGCTTCTCCTCTGCCAGGTGGTACCCATAGAGCTGCAAAGATAATCTTCCTTGGAAAACTCACCACAACTCCAAAATTACCTTTATTCTTTGTAACAGGAACTCGCTGTCATGTGGGAGGGTGCTGAGATGCCCAGCGTCACCAGGTGCCCTGCCCAAGCACCACGGACCTTCCCTCCCCTCCCACACGCCTCAGCCCCGTCCCACACTGCTGGCTGCTGAGCCCTCCCAGAGAGGCGTCGTGTCCAGCACAGCCAAACCCCAGGGAGGCTTCTGGCACACGCAGACTGGCCAGAGCAGGACCACAAGCACTGCTGCTCAGGCTCCATGTAGTGCAGATTTTGAAGCTGGGTCTCTAAGGTTCATAGCTGAGATGTGATATTGCTCTTCCCTTTCCAGAACACAGCAGAGAATCCAAAGGTGACATCAAAATAGGGAGAGTGAAAGCCCAAGTTAAGCCATTGGATGAAGCAAGCACAAACCCCCTCATGAATGGACAGGAACAAATGTTCCTCTGTTTCGCATCATCCATTTTTCCAGAGGTAGATATCAAATATTCCTGCTTTTCCATTTTAAGATAAGCTTGCTAACAAGAAATCATCAGGCAGCTCAGAGTGGCTGTCCATTGGGTTGCTGCATCAGTGTTTATGATGTTTACAGAGAAAAAGAAAATCAGTGTAAGGAGTAGCAAAGAGTAATTAATGTATTGTGGTGTGTAATTTCTACTTCCTACCTCCATTTAAATCAAATCAAGTTTGGCAGTGCCAGAGTAAATCAAGGGGCAGCCACCAGGGAGAGGGGATCGGCGGAGGCATTAGAGCCAGATCCAAACCTGTGCCTCACCCAAGCTCCCACTATTATTACTTGTGCAAAGCAAATATTCAGCCTCCAACCCTAAATCATTTCAATTCCTATTTCCAAGTATAATTTAATCTTTTTCAGCGACACTTGATGCTTACTTCATCACAGCATAATGACAGATTAAAAAGTTGTTGAATTAAATATTAAAGAGGACTTCAGGCAGTTCTGCATTTTTAAGGAATAACACAGATTGGAGATGAAATGAGAAGCCCAAATGCATATTTTATTCCAAAAGGAAAGAATACATATATTTTTCCTCCAGGCCACCTACTTTGTAATAAAACATAGGGCAGGTTTTTATTTAGTGGATAAAAGCATGATATAGTATTATAGGACTCGTATCACTGTAAACTGGTACCGTGCCATGGTGTCAAAGCCAATGACACCGTGAGATCAAACACAGCCCTTTGTTAAATATCTACATGTATCTGTGCTGCCTGGCTGTACTGGATATAACTCCATATAGCCATTCACAATATTTTCATTAGACTACCTAAGCACAATTTATTGACTCTCAGATGTGAAAGTTTATCTTGTGATGACACTTCCTGCATGACATCAAAGCACGGAATGCAAAACATAATTTAAACTATTATTGAAATATAAATCATTCCAAGGAAAATTTTGTCAGCGTATGAATAAAAATAGTCACTTATTTAAAGCATAGTTTAAAGTGTCTGGAAGTCTTGAAGATAAACAGAGATGACAACAAGTTTTGAACTTTAAAAGAAACCTCCACATTTCAATGAAAATTGCCCCAAACTATTGCATCACAATATAATATTGGAAGATTCTTCTTTTGTATAAAAGGATCAAGGTGCTCACCTTTAATTTTTTACATATGTATTAATAATTCTCCTCATCTTTATAGATAGTCATCTCTATATGGGTCACACATTTTGCATTCACTCTACAACAAGCATGATGTCCACATGCACAGAGAGGCAGCAGGAGGAGCCGGAGAGGGTTTTGATGGCTTTGAGCACGGTGAGATCAAAGTGGCATTGGGATTCTCATGAAACCCTCAGCTCCAGTTTGCTCAGTGCCATGTCCAGTTAATATTTTCACATGAACGCAGGTTCCCATCCCTGATTTGTGGTGTTAAGCAAGGGAGTCTGGCACCTCCGGGCGGGTCTGGGCCAGGGGCAGGCGATGGGAGACCCCCGGTGTCACCCACCCGCGGGCACGGCCGCTCTGGGCAAGGGAGAGGGCAAAACAAAGCGGCCCATCGCCAAGCACCTCTCCGGGCACCACGAGGAGCGCCCCTGCTGCACAACCAGAGCACTGGACGCGGGGAACAGACGAAACATCCCTGTCCATAAACACATTAAAAGACTCCTGCTCTTCTCTGGCAGAGTCTGGCCCTGCTGTCCCATAGCCAGGCCCTGGCACCCACCTCACCATGGAGCTGCCCCAGCCCCGGGCGGCGGCCGGGCCTGTGCCCGCCGGGGCCGGGCAGGGCTCGGTGTTGGCTCCGGGCGGTGGCCGGGCAGGGCTCGGTGCTGGCTCCGGGCGGTGGCCGGGCAGGGCTCGGTGTTGGCCCCGGGCGGTGGCCGGGCAGGGCTCGGTGCTGGCCCCGGGCCTGTGCCCGCCGGGGCCGGGGGCTCGGGGGCAGCACCCACCGCCCTGTGAGGGCTCCCGAGGGCCGCGGGGCTCCCGGCGGCGCCGGGCCGGGCCTGGCCGCAGCCTCCCCGCCGGGCAGGGCCTCAGCGGTCCCGGGGCGCCGTGAGCTTCCCGATTAGAGGGATATTATTAATTATTACTGCCGTTATTAATACCGGAGGGATCGCGGCTGTGTCTTTGTGAGCGCACCCACTCTGCCGGGGAGTCATTAAGCCGCAGAACAATACGGCGGCGAGCGACAAGAGCAAAGCCATTGTTCCCTGCCAGCCTCGCGGCCTGCGCCCATGTAAATGAACTTAATGCTCTTCATTCAGGCGCACTCGGAGGGTTCTCATTTACTGCCTCTCTCTCTGTGACAGCATTTTCTCACCAGCCCTGACTGCATAATTAATGCAAATGCAGCCTTAGTGTCATGAGCCGGGCTCCTTTGGTTTACTTTGGTACGACACTTACAGAGGAATATTAACTAGAGAAAGCAGCATCACAACAGGGGTGGAAAATCAGCCTGTCAGGGACTCATTCCAAATGCCACGGAAAGGAGAGCGCCTTCAAGATTGTTTCATCAAGGTGATTGAGAACAAAAACTACTGAGGAAAATTCGAGCTTACATTTATGAGCTTCTCCACATACATTATTTATATCACCTGAACCTATAGGAACGTTATTTCCAAGCACATATTCATACAAAGACACGGTTTGGGCTGAGCGCTGGAATTCCATGTGCACACACGAAGCTGTGCAGATGCCAGGTGAGGAGGCAGCTCCGTGTGCGTGTCCCCGCGCTCGGGAGGCCACGGCACAAGGATTTATTCCCGCACCGCTCCACACATGCTCGCTCCTCAAAAAGGTCACTGAGCTGCGTGCCCGATATAGCCTTTGCAGGGATAATCCTGCATTTTAATCCTGCCTGTTCCAATCAAAATTGGCTCTGTTGGTTTTTTTTTTTTTTTTTCTTTCCCAGTAAACCAGACAGCAGTTCTGCACTAAATACACGCGAATTTAAAGCAGGAGGGCAAGATCCTGCCCTATTCTCGGCACTTTGTACCCAGCCTTGCAAGCAGCACATGCCTTTTTTCCACAACAGCCACACTAGGAATGTTTATTCAGATTAGTCTTGCCTGAATTTCACTACCAGACAGAGCTCTGCCTTGTATTTTTGATCTGGAACAAAAGGAAATTCACAAGCACTATATGTTTATTTGCTTTGCTGCTTATTCTTTATCTACACTGAGATCTGTAGTTACACTGAAAAGCACACCTCTTGGTATGTTTTTCCGGAATTTGGGGATTTCTGCATTGTCTTTCATTATTGCCTTGTGCTGCCAGGCACACCAGCACTATTCGGACCTTCTGAGAATGCTGCTGCCCTGAACCCAGCTGCTAATACACAGTTCACAAAAATACCCATCAGACTCTTGCCTCCTTCTCCCTGCATCATGTTAATTCAAAAAGCACAAGAATTTTAGCAGCAATAGATATGGACCCTGGTTATGTGCTCTCCTGTGTTGGAGACTCTGGGTCACCTTTTTGATGTGTCTGTAAAGGCTGGAACCTGGAAGTCTTTTTTGTCTAAAAAGTGGGGATTTCCTGGTCACCCCCAAAACCTGTAACTTTCACAAAACAAGAATCGAAATAGTGAAATCTGTTATTTAGTGCTAAAAACTGATGACACCCATCTGCCAAATGAGAGCAAGCTGGTTCTCCACTTGTTTACTTCCCAGTGAAGAGACAAACCAAGCCCTGCCAGGGGACACAGAGCTGCTCGGTGGGCAGCTCCAGCCGAGGTGCCCACGTCCTGTCTCCCACGTGCCTTTGGACTGAGTGCAGCACAGCCACAGCCCCTTTGTCTGGGATTTGTGCCCAAAATGAGCGCAGCCACCCCAGAGGGACCCTGCGAAGGAGATCTGTGAGAGGAGCTCCGGGCTGCGGGCGCTGCTGTCGCAGCACGGGGGCGAGCAGCTGGGTGCAGGCTCAGGTGTCACCCACCTCTGCTCCGCAGGAGGACACGGCTGCTCACGAGCAGAAAGGTCCCCTTCGTGCTGCTTTTCCTGTCTGCAGTCCCTCCAAGCCTAAGGCATTCTGCACAGCCAGGCCTTCGACTTCTCCTTGCTTTGCTGCCATGAAAGCAGTTCCAGCAGCTGTGCCCCAGTCCTGCCCCCTCCCCGGGCAGGAGCAGCATGCCCCTGCCCCAGCATCAGGCATGGGCCATGGACGGCCTGACACCACCCTGCCACCCCAGGCCCTCACCGGTTTAACCGAATATACAATAACTAAAAAGAATACCTTTATCCCTCTGATATCCCATAGTACTGAATGGATCAAACGAACATGCCAGTCAAACGGTTTATTTTAGACAGGAAACAGCCCCGCAGACCATTATTACAAATTAAAGGTATTATATTGAAGTCATTTTTAATCCCTTATAAATGAATAACCCTTCTACCAACATTAAATCATTTTCTTCTGCACAAGTAACATTTCCTTTCGGCAGCACAGGATCTATTCCCCTGCAGACCAGGAGCTATCCTTCCGTCAGAGCCGGCGGCGGCTGATTACACCGCACCAGGACTCATAAAATTCCCACAGAACTGGCACTTGCGTCTTCCCAGGGCAGTGCTGCCTTCTCTCATCCATAAGCAATAATGCCACTTTATTCTCTGTAATCAGCACGCAGATGATTATTTAGACGCAGCCTCATAATCCTCCTCGCAGCAACTACGGAAGATCTGGATCTGAAATCTGCAGCCAAGGAATTCCCCCTCCTGCAAGCAGGGACGTGGGAGCCCAGCCCCATTCCGCAGCACGGGGACGTGCACTGGGCTTATTTATGTTTGGCAGCTGGACTGAAAGTGGAACAGGAGTCTGGGAAAGGAGCGAGTTCAGACAACTTCGAGCAGGGACTGCACAACGTCCGTTTCGGCACAGCTCTAATAGGGCATCAATATTGTCATTTAAACTTGGGATCAGTACACAAATGTGCTATAAATGGGAAAATCCCTTGTGATACTGGTGTGAAACACGCAGCTCATTGATTTTGTTCTTGATGGTCGGCTATTAAAGCGGCGAACACGCTGACCTTGTGTGCACAGGCAGACAGTGTGCATGCAACATAAAGTTGAAAAACAGCTTTAAAATGACTGTTTAAAACTGCAGACTGCAAACCTTCAAATACAGACAGGCATTCCATAGTTTATTTTAAATTGGCATCCGCAATTTAACAAGCTATTCCAACAAAGGATTAGCATAGCATGTGCTTTTCCTTAGCCATCAATTATGACATGGGGAATGCAGGGCACAACTTCGGTGTCAGATTACAACGTGCTGCACAAACCCACTCACAGCTCTTTGCTCTGCAATTCCCACCTCGCAGGAGCCAGGCCACAACACTTCCCCAGCATCATCCTGCATCTCCATGGACCTGCAGATTACAAGTCCTTGGCTGCTTCTCTGCCATATTTCTACCATTTAAACGAAGAAAAAACACACAGTGGTATTTATGTCTATGCTCTCATTTCAAATAAAACCTCAAGTGCATCTCTTTGTTGTAGATTCCATTAGATAAACATTTTTGTTTTTAAAAAATTGATTAAATATTGAATATTTCCATAGGATGAAAACAGCAATTTCCACTTAGCACGATGACAGTTTCAGATGCTTGACCTGTTATTAGGCATAAAATTAACAGTTTTATCAATCTCAAATATGGGATGATTGCATGCAGATACTGAGGTGCAAAATGCACAAGCCTAAGAAGATGTGCATATAATTTAGCAAGACTTAAAATCACAGAATTTGTCATACTTACAAATGCCTGCCTTATGAATTGAAAAAATAATAAGAATTATGCATATTTTAAATAAGAAAGTTTTTATTATCCCCATCACGTGGATGCACAGTGGATTTCATGCAAAGACAGGGGAAGAGCTCCTGTTTTAGCTATTTTTCCTGTCCTGCTGTCCTTTCTCCTGCATTTGCCTAAAGGCTCTCAGTAAATTACACTCCAAGTAAATGACTGTAATTTACCCGTTGAATTCCCTTGTTCAGGAAAAGCACACACCACACATTCCAGCGTTTCCACAGCTCAAATTTACCATTCTCGGTGTCAAGAACAATCCACGAGCAGTAATTTGAAACTGTTTGAGCCTTCAAATAAGGGAAATTAGAAATGTTTTGAGAGCTAAGATTTTCAGTGAGGAGATAAAATCTGATAAAATCTGTAACAGTTCAATTCCTTCTCCTTTCTATTTATGAGCAGGGCATTAACTGTTCTGCTCAGCACCCGTGCCCAGCCCCGCGCCGATCCTGCCCAGGAAGCGAGACTGGTAATAAATGGGAAGCGTTCTTAATGAGGGAAAAACCTTTAAAGGCCTAACAACAAAAATAAACGCAGAGGAACGACCTTCCAGCAGAGCTGAGCAACAGCACAGCGCCGAGTCCCGATCCACCCGCGGCCAAACTCCCTCAGCTCCGCCAGGAATTCCCCCCAAATTCCTGACTAGGCTTAAATTCAGCCATTTGTTATCTGACGGCTCAACCCTGACAACAGAGCTGAGGCTGTACAGCTGGGCAAATCTTGAAATTAAAATATTCTATAAAACAGGATTTTAATTAACGTCTAGAGCGATTAAAGCAGAGAAATCCATACGTGGCGGTGATGAATTATCCCACGCGGCTGCGGGGAATGTTCTGGGCCCGGTGACGGATGCGCTGCCCGGGCAGACACAGCCACCTCCCCACGCCGCTCTCACGCTCCGTAACCGCAACCGCCTATTTCACTCTGTCTAAAGGCAGGTTTTCATATGGCAAAACTGTTATAAATCCTCATTATCCTAAATAAAATTACAGCACTTTAAACATTTCCAGGGAGAACATTCTCTCTTCTAAACAACTACCTTAGCGAGTAATAGGAAGCAATATGGTTGCACTTGTGTCACAGTTGGAAGTCTTTTTAAACTGTCGCCCTGCTAGCAAACCAATTCTACATATTAAAATGAATGGATTGCTTATTTCAAGGGGAAAAATCATTTATAAAATCAAGACCATTATTAAGATACTGTGACTTATTTCCACTCCAGAGTGCACGAGAAACAGATAAATGCAGCAACCTATGCAGCCTGAAATGTCTTTTTTTTTGATGCCACAATTTTCTTTTTCAAATGAGTCATCCATGCGTACAAGTAAATTAAAAATTGATCTAGATTCCACATGCAAGGAGCTGAAGTTTTTACATGTTTCCATATTACAAACAAGTACAGAGCTTGCAAACATCTGGCTCCAGGCTTTTATTTCTGAAACAGGAGAGATCTCCCTCGCGCCCCCCCTCTCAACGCTGGCAGTGCCAGAGGTGAACACGGAGGATTTTGGCTGGGTGCTGCAGCCACACCCAACCCTGCAGCAGTCCACTTTAATTTCTAGGCTGGAACTGACTGACCTCCTCAGGACTTGTCATCTTACTCCAGAATAACACCCTGCTCTGGCCATATAGCCTATTTATTCAGGACCCTTTAACAGATTAGTTGTTTGGATTAAATCTAATCAGAGGTTCAGTTAACACCCCACAGCAGGTTTGGGAGCGTGCACCTTGTAGTCACTGAGTAAATTATAGGATCCCTATAATTTGATGAGAACATGTGGGCATTTTTCCACAAGCTCATAAATTACTGATTGCTTTTTGTAGGTTCCATTGATACTAATGTGTGCTTCCCTCCACGGCTCTGCCCCAGATTGTTGCTGGCACAAACATTGCCACTTGGAAACCCAGTAAATTACGGAAACATGTTTAATCATGAGGTTTAAAAACTTTGCACATTAATGATGGAGAAGGCTGCAGTTCTTGAGCTGCAGACAGCCTCGCTGTGGGTTGCCCAGGGCAAAAGGCTTCCAGCACAGATCCGCTTTCCAGTACAATGGCGTGGCTGGGATTAGCACAGGAGATCCCTCAGATGGCCTTTTCCCCTGTGAACTCTTACCCACCAGCATTTCCATTTTTGTCCTACTCGATCCCACTCCCCAAACCAGACAGCAGCCTCTGCACACGCTGCACCTCGTGCAAACCTCATTTTAATGGAAAAGGCAGCTAATAATAAAGCAATTAGCTGCTCAACTAAGAAACTGCCAGTTTTGCTGTTGTCTTTTTTTTTAATCATTGAAAATTTCTCTGTTAATTTCCAGCCATTTGTAGAATCCGTTTCCATAATTGCAAACCTGGATGGATTGTTTCTAGAAGTTGAACCATGGCTGATGCCAGCAGAACCTACGAACACATAAAAGCTTCAGTTTCTAATGTCACCATCAAGCCAAAAACAATTACACCCATTTGAATTATGGCAACCAATAAACTTAGATAATCACCATATGCAACATAACATTTTGGCACTTGAACTAAAAACTCTTGTAGACAACTATAGATTGCTGCTAATGTTGAGCGTTCTTGTCCTACCCAAGGCTGCCAATAGAAATGCCAAAGCTGCTGAATGCTGCTCATCCTCGTAATGTTGTCAGTGAATGGCACATTCACACAGCCCCCAATCCTCTCTTCCCAGGCATGGTCTTCTCCAGCTGCAGCTTAATTTCCTGTGACTTGCCTAATTACTGTAATTAAGGATTAATTGCCATTAATTATTCACACATAAGCTCATCGCAAATCATGGGGTAAATGTCTTATGAAAGCTGCCATACAAGCCATGTATAAACACACTGGGATGCTCCAGGCAGGAGAATCTATCACTCAGCCCTGAAGCAAATCTCTGCGCTTCTCTTACAAAAACAGCTATAACTCTCCGAAACTCGACAGTCTTCCCAGGTAAGCATTAGGTTACAGAGCATGTTTTCCTGTGGAAGCCACAACGGTTTTATTAGTACTATAAATGCTGTTTTATCTTTCCAACTGCTATTTTTATGTTTCCATTTTTATTCTACGGTGCTCAGTTTAGGACAAGCGTTTGCTGGGAGGAGGAACGCTGGCCGCTGCTCCCGCTCCCCGCGCAGGGCTGTGCAGCGGGGCCGTGTGACGGAGCCGCGTGCCAAGGACAGCGCAGCCTGCCATGGGAGCCCCCGGTGCTCCCACACTCCCAGCCACCTTTGCCAGCGTTTGCACGCTGGGTACTCAGCACTAAATACCCTCTGAGAGAGCACAGCGTCCTGCCGGGCACGGCCAGGAAAAACCCAAAGCCCAGCAAAGGTTCTGCACCTGACAGAAACAAACTGGGAGGGGCAGTGGAATGAGCCCAGCCTTACCTGGCTGCCCTGGGCGTTCCTCTGCTTTACTGGAACTGTCTGCCATCCACTTTCAAAGCAACCTGAAGGCTGAAGCAGGTTTCTTTGTAAGTGCACCAAGATAACATGGGATGTCAGCAGCATGGGCATGCAGTGCTGGCTGACCCACACATGGCAACCAGAGGAGCGCCGAAGCCAGGCCCCCCTTCCCCAAAACAGTGCATTACTGTCAGCCTCCCAGTTCCTTCACTGCCAGGTTTGGAACTGTACAAATCTGATTTAACAGAACGAACTGCAGTGCTGGGATGTGTTGCGCCAGGAGTCAAGGAGATCCTACATCAACGCTTGCGTTACCACTGAAACACTGCCCCAGGAAATTTAAGTGTAGGCAGGCAGAATGTTGCTCTAATTGTTATGTTAGTACCTTCTGCAGCAAATTAATGCATGAAACATTTTCATTTCGGTACATAAGTTTGTGTGTCTGAGTTAAACATTTATGTTAATGGACCTTCTGGCAGATCTGTAATGTTTCAAATACTCTTGTAGAACAGCTTTTTCTAAATACATCATTTAGCAGTTCTTTCCCCATTTTCTACCTGATCTGGGGGCATGCAGGAAGAGAAACTATTTCACAGTTTTAAAAACCTCCTGCTTGAGTAACTACAAACTCAGCTGCATTCAGGCAAGGTAGCAATTATGCCTGCACCGCCAACAGCGATGTAGGATTGTATTAAAAAAAAATTAAATAAAAGGCACACTAATAGCCAGCATATGCTGCGATCGTAACGGCCTGCACCAGCACACTGCGCTCCCCAGGCAGCGCGCTGCCAGCACCCATCCCACAGCCCGTGGGCCGTGCAGCCCCGAGCAGCCCGCGGGGCTGTGCGCGGTGCCGCGTGCCCGCCCGCGCTGGCCCAGCCGCCCGCGGCTGCCCTCTGGCCCAGCAAGGCTCCTGGACACTGCCACGGCGCCGGCTGCCCCAGAAAGCCTCCGCTGATCTCCATCCTGTGACTCTGACAGGAGGGCACGCACGCGGTGCCGGGATGGCTGCCAGGATCCTGGAGCGTGCCAGGACGCAGCGCTGCGGGGCACGGGGCGGGGAAGGTGCCCTCCGACCCTGCAGGTGCCCATCAGGCTGGGGGTGATGGGCATTTCTGTTTGGTGGGGACGCATGCCAGGACATGGCTTGGGAGGGGTGAGGGCTGCCCCAGACCCTCCCCCAGCCCATGCCAAGACTTCTCAAATGTACAAATGGGTCTTGGCCTATCCCAATGCCTGGGGCTGCCTGTGGGCCTTGTCCCACATGTCTGCTCACTGCTGGTGCCTCCTAAATTGGTAGTTCCCCTTCTCTGGCCACCTTGTTACTCAGGCATCTGCCAAGCTCTGCCATGTCCCACTCCATTTATGGCCTACCAGCTCCTATGATCTGGGTAATTAGGATTTATGTGTTAATTGGAGTAAATACAAAGAGGGGGGGTCATAGCCATAAATTCCCAAGCGTTGAGGAAGATCCTTAGCAGAGCAGGGCTGAGCCCAGCATGGCTGTGCACCATGGCGCAGGGCACAAGGAGGAGCGGGCAGGAGAGTGCCCCTGCAGCCAGTCTGCCCAGCCTGGGGCAGTGCCCTGACCCCAATTCCCATGTTTCTGGGCCATGTGGCCAAGGATGGCGAAGGCTTTCTTGGGAAGCAGGCAGGCAGCGCCTAGCAGAAGTGCGAAGCAGAGCCTGCTTGGGTGTGAGTTAATGTTCCTGAAAATACCTGGAGTAAGCCCAGGTTATACAGCCACAGCAGCCACAGGCAGAGCCCAGGGAAGGGGCACTTGAAGAAAGGTCACTGCCAAAGGCCCGAGCACTGGAGTGCACGTGGGGATGAGCCATCCCTGTCCCTGCTGCCTGCCCAGCTCCGTGGGGATGAGCCATCCCTGTCCCTGCTGCCTGCCCCCACGGGTCTGGGGGCCAGGATCTGGCTGGGCTCTGGGGGCTGGGCTCTGGTGGGCTTTGGTGGGCTCTGGTGGGCTCTGGGAGCTGGGCTCTGGTGGGCTCTGGGAGCTGGGCTCTGGTGGGCTCTGGTGGGCTCTGGTGGGTTCTGGGAGCTGGGCTCTGGTGGGCTCTGGTGGGCTCTGGTGGGCTCTGGTGGGCTCTGGGAGCTGGGATCTGGGGGCTGGGCTCTGGTGGGCTCTGGTGGGCTCTGGTGGGCTCTGGGAGCTGGGATCTGGGGGCTGGGCTCTGGTGGGCTCTGGTGGGCTCTGGTGGGCTCTGGGAGCTGGGATCTGGGGGCTGGGCTCTGGTGGGCTCTGGTGGGCTCTGGTGGGCTCTGGGAGCTGGGCTCTGGTGGGCTCTGGCGGGCTCTGGGAGCTGGGTTCTGGCAGCTGGCTGCTGCTCCACTGGTAAGGGACCCGCGGGCTGCCCAACCTGGCACAAACGGAGTCAACCAACAGCTGCTGCACCGAGGGCAGCCAGAGCTGCAGCGTGGTGAAACCTCCCCCAGCTCCCAGCCCACTGTCCCTCTGAAAACAGTACCTGCAAAAACTGCAACTGCTCTGACAGAAGCACCATTATGCTTGAAATATGTGGCTAAATATTACACAGTAAAAGCATTTCCCCTCTTGAATTAATTACATTTCACTTCCCCCCCTTCGTACGTAAAGGCTTTCACTGTCCAGCAAAAGGGGCCTCCTCTCCCCGGCAGATAGGAAATTTGGCAAGCCTCATTTATCCTGAAATTTATAATTCAACAGATATTTCTGCTAACACTTCTTGATAACATTGCAACAGAAATGCAAGTCTTAATTCCTGGGCATGGGAGAATGAATGTAAATGTAAAAAATACTCTTATTTTTTTTTAATTCTGCTTTTAAATCTTTCACTCTGCATGGTTTCCAAATCAGTTTAAACTTTCCTGGAAACTTTTATAATAAACAGTCCTGCTCCATAATTTGATGTTTTTAAATGAAAGCATCCAAGCTAATCTATACAAATTAACAGATGTCCTCCTGAAACAGTTAGAAACAAAGAAATGCAGATGCGAACATCATCAGCATCCAAATGAGCTTATTGTAGGACCCTTTAAGGCACATCTGAGCAGAGCTCCAGCCTGTACTCTACCTTTCAACTTGCAAATGACAGTGTCACCAAACACTGTCCTTCCATCAATCAAGCTGGGTCATGAATATACAAAAGGCAGCCGAGAAGCTGGCTACCTCCTGCAGTTCAACTTGCCCTAATTATCTGGGCCTTTCTTTTTGTTCCCTGGAAGGGTGCACTCCCAGTCAGCTGCTGGGCAGCCCCGGGCTCGTTGCGGGAGGTTCCGCACACTGACCCTCCCGCGGACAGCCAACGCACGGGAAATGTGAGCACCAAATGTCATCTTTCTTATTCATCATTATAAAACTTCCCTCCCCTTTCAAAATACCAATCTGCTGCCATTTTCAGACCCTCCCCCGCACCCCTCCAAGCTGTCATTCCCAGCGCTCGCTGCCAGTCGAGTGAATTAGCATCCTAACTGATGTGCTGTTATTCTCCCGTGCAGCCCTCGATGCGGTAACTAATGACCTCCCCCCAGAAAATCCAGCCGGCCGCCAGCTCCGGCTGCTCCCTCCCCGACGTGGGAGCCGGGGCCGCCCGCAGGAAAAGCTTTTCCTGGGGACAGCGGCTCGTGGCGTCGCATCCCGAGCAAATCGGCGCTAAGGCGCTGCTGCCAGGCGCCAGCGGCAGCGACAGGAGCCCGAGCGCTCCGCGGCCACCGAGCCCCGCAGCGGGGCCACCGCGGGCCCGTGCCAGCTCCGGCACCTTCCTCTGGCGGCAGAGCCGAGCGCGGCAGCGGCTGGACGGAGCCCAGCCGGGGGCTGCTGCATCCCCCGCGGCTGGCACTGCTGCCGGGCTGGCCCGGGGCACCGGGGGCTGTGCCCGCAGCCCCGACTGCCACGGGGAGCAGATGGTGCCCCGGAGCCTGGGGTGCTGCCAGAGGTGCCAAGGGACCCCAGCGGGCTGAGGGGACAGTGCCCGGCCCCCCCTGGCAGCTCTCCCCCAAATGCCACCCCCGAGCTCTGGGAGACAGACCCTGGGCTGAGGCACAGACCCCGCCGTGCCCCAGGGCTGTGACCTGCAACCCTTCAGCTTTGTACCGACTTCAGCTCTTCAGCAATTAATTCCTGTCCTTTACACTTTCTCCAGGACATTTTAGATCTCTTGCAAACAAAGAAGCAAAGCTCTCCTGCCTGCCCCTGGGGTCACAGCCATGTCTGGGAGGGCAGCACTCCAGCTCCAGATGCCATTCCCACGGTGAGGGGCGAGAGTGACGGGGCGGGAGCACGCACGGACACGCTGGCCCTGCAGCCAAGGGGGCACCTGCCCTGGCTCGGTGTGGGGCTCACTGTAACAGAGAGGGGACAGTCCCCAGAGGAGGAGCAGGGGCTCCACAAGTGCAGGCCCAGATCAGCACGTCCTGGTGCCCACACAAGGTCACAGTGGTGCCGTGCCCAGCTGTGCCCCTGCTCCAGCTGCTGTGCCACACTGGTGTCCCAGCCCCCTGTCACCCTCATGTCCCAGCCCCCTGTCACCCCCGTGTCCCAGCCCCCTGTCACCCTCATGTCCCAGCCCCCTGTCACCCCCATGTCCCAGACCCCTGTCACCCTCATGTCCCAGCCCCCTGTCACCCTCATGTCCCAGCCCCCTGTCACACCTGGCACAGCATCCTGGCCTGCCCCTGCCCCTCAGCCCGGCACTGGGAAGGGGTTCCCAGATGTAAAAAGAATTCTGAAACTGAAAGGCAATTCATGTAAGTGAAATACTTCCATGCCTGAAATTCCCTGTAGGACCCCAGAAACTCTAGAAACGTGGAGCAGTGAAGAAATCTTCAAATTCCTCTTTCGGAATTGAAATCACTTTATAGACTACCAGAGCTGGAATAAACGTGGGAGGAATTTTAATGACTGCAGGTATTTCCTGTCTATCAGTGATTGCCACCGGGTGAGAGGATTGATCCCTGATCCCCGGGGTGGGAACGCCCAGACTGGACAAAGCCCTCTCACCCTCCAGCCTTGGCCAGCCTTGGCCAGCCCTGCAGAGCTCCAGGCATGGATATGGTGAGCCCAGGGGATCGCTGGGCACAGATAACATCAGCCCTGCAGTGGCATCAGGATCAGCCCTCGCCAGGAGCCATGCCAACACCTACGGAAGAGTCTTGTCCACAGACAGGAGAGCTGTGACCCCACGGTATCTCCCTCTGCCCGGCTCCAGCGGGCACCGAGCATTCCCACACATCCCTTCTGAGAGCTGCCCACAGAGCAGCAAAGTTTGGGAAAGTTACTCCTGGAAATGACCTTTAGAAGGATAATTTATCACATGGAAATGAAAGCAAAAATAGAATCTGCATCCCTAATTTCTCTTTCCTTTCAAAGCTGGGCCTCTGACTCCACAAACTGTGTTATATATGTTTACATTTCTATAAAAGCAAGTGTTCCTTGGAGGAGCAGCGAGGTAATTCACATTTGCATCATGTGTAGCTATGATAAATAATAAATATGGAGCTGATAAATGGTACTGTGCAACTGGAAGACCTATTTTTTATTGAATGGCTGACTAAATACTCATGTAAAAGTCATAACTTGATGCTTCTTTTACCCTGGGGCTGCAGTAATTTATTGTTGTAATTTATATGCACTGCCTTGGTGAGGGGACAGTTTTAGCCCAGCCCAGGGACTGTCCTGTCCCTCTGGGTGCAGGAGGGGGTCCCAGGGGCTGTGCAACAATCAGAGAGGCGTGATGGGTCCAGCCATGGTGTTTGGGGTGAGATGGTGCCAGGAGAGCAGGGGAAGGGCGAGCACAGAGCCACCCCTGGCAGCACGTGGAGCTGTGGGGCAGTGTGTGGTGCATGGCACGTGGTCATGACACAGCAGAGGGTCTGTCCTTCCCGGGACCCCAGCATGGGGTGACCCACGGGAGGGCATCTCCAGCACCACCAAATCCACGCGGTGCTCTCACGCTGCCGGCTCGTGCTCCAGACCACACAAGCACACGCACCCCCTGCACACACACCTGCACATCCCTGCACACACACCTGCACATCCCAGCACGTCCCCAGGTGAGAGCAGGAGTCTTGCCCCCAGGGCTGGCCTCGTCTCATGGGGGGGGATTTCAGTCCGGCTGGGATCAGGACATTCTGGCTGTGCCCACCCCACACTGGCCTCACTGACAGCCTGGAAGCTGTGACTGGAGCAGGAGAAGTGAGGTCCATAAAGCAGAGAGCTGCTGCCTGGGCTGGAGACAGCAACAATAAATCCTGCTGTGTACAATGGCTCAAACTTGTCTTTAAAAAATGTCCAGAGAAAATCTCACCCCTCCCAAAACACGAGTGGGCCCCATCGCAGCTAACAATCAACAGGATTAATTGGAGAAGGAATTTAAGAAATCTATTTCAGCAATATTGTGCCTTTGATAATTTAGAGGCAGCCATGATACCACGATTTGTACATGACAGTCATATGAAATAATAAACCTTGCTAGCTATAAACATTACCAAATTCTGACACTATTGATTTATTATGTCTAACAGTGACATCAAACCGAACAACTGACAGAAACAATGTTACAGCTTTAAGAGCAGTTTGTCAACGATTAATTCTGCCAAACGGGGTTTAGTTTTATGCTGGGACTGCTTGTCTAGCAGTTGTCAATCCAAGCAAAAATTACTACTGCCACACGTCTGCTCCCGCCAGCCCGAGGCGCCGCTCCGCTAGCCCTCATTACCCCGATCACCGCGAATACAGATGCAGGGCCAGTCCCTATTTAATATGCGTGTTAATTATGCAAATTATTAATTGGGCTGGTGCTTGAGGACTTGTGTTTATGCCCAGATTAGAGTCAATAACTGTATCACACAGCATTTTAAGCCTGACCTGTGACAGAAATAAAGCTGTGCTGAAAGCGACGTGTTCTGCCGCGGCTCCTCGGGGCGGCTGCGAGGCTGCGGCACCACACGAGGACCAGGACCAGGATCCCTCCCGCCAGCACCTGCCTGGCACCGTGGGCTTGTTGGCTCCCAAACAGGTCCTCATCACACTCCCGACCTCTTCCAGGTATTTACAGCCATTTTCTCTTCCAGCAGGAAGGTGGGTTTGTGCTACTTCTATTGCACTGTCAATACGAAGCGTGTGACATGATGTTATACACTGTAAATTTGTTTGATTTTTTAAAATCAAATACATTTAAAGGTGCAAAGATCGAGGGTGAAGCTACGAGGCTTTTCCAATTAAAATTTACAGCAGACAATGTTGTAAATTTTATACAGTTGTAATGCTGGCTGCAGTTGTGCTGAAATGGGAACTATTGATCAGCCTGATTTCCCAGGATACAAGAGGGGGAAACAAGGTATTGCACCAGCAGAAACAAAACTTTCATTTGTAAAGCCTTCTATTATACTTTACTGCCCTCATTTGGTTCCAGATGCATCTCTCTTAGCAGGAGAAACAAGGTCACAGCCTCTTCCCCAAAGAATACAGGAGCAGAGGAGGTGAAGGGGAGCTCCACACGAGCCCCACACTGCGGCTCTGCCGGCTCGCCCAGCACGGGACGGGGCCCAGGGCAGTGGCACAGGGGTCACCCGAGCCCCAGGAACCGCACCCAGCGTGCCCCAGGAGCCCCAAACACAGCCCAGGGACTGTGGGGCCAGGAGGTCCTTCTGGAACAGCGAGGAGGTGTCTCTCAGATTTCCAGACACATCCCAGCTGGATTCCCAGTTGGAGGGCAGAGGATGCCTGGTGGAAGCTTGGGGCTGTGGCCGGGAAGAGGCCACCCAGGCCAGCGGTGTGGAGGCACTCACTGGGGCCAGCCCATGTGCCAGCTCTGGGTTACAGCCCCACCATTTCATGCTGGCCACAACTGCTCCCCCTCGCCACCAAAACTCAGGGAAGAGCCCCGGCTGGCAGCACCTCACCCAAGGTGCTGGTGCTGCCACGGGGGCTGGCCTCAGGCACGCCCAGGCGTGGGTCCTGGGACACGGATCTGGTGTGTGCAGTGTCCCACGGCACCGGGCTGCTGCCAGGGCAGCTCGTGTGGCCACGAGGGCAGCACCCTGAGGTGCCCCAGTCTCCCCCACAGAGCAGGTACCCGGTGGCATGGTCACCACCCTGGCATGGCTGGCCTCCTCTTCTCCCTCAGCTTTTAGTGCAATCCAGCCCACATATGGTCCATTCTCTATGGACACCACAACTGTTTTTAAGGGAAAGTCTGGCACCAAGAGCACTGCTGCCTGGCCAACAGCTCTGTTAGTCCTCACCCAGAGAATTTACATATGAATCAATGCCACCTTCACACTGAAATATGATGTTCTCGTTCAGTTAGACAATTTCTGCATTTCTTACTTCACTGCAGCCCCATGGTTGTGCCAGACCCTGGGCACTGAGGTTTCTAGGAACACTCATGCTGACTCCCACGCAGGGATGCTCCTCACCTGGGTTCCCCCACAGCCACCATCACCTTTTCCAGGACAGGGCACCCACCAGCGGGTGCTGGGGCACCAAAGCCCATCACGTCCTGCAGCAGTGCCAGGAAGAGACGTGGTCCCTGCGAGCCACCGGCTGCACCCAGCGCTGCCTGGTGAGCTAAAACCTGCCGTGCCAACCTGCCTGAGAGCAAGTGAATCCAAAACACAAACAACAAAGCCAGAGCTAAGTTAAAAGGAGAAAAAAACCACACAATGGATGATCCCAATAATGGGAAAAGATAACAAAGCCCCTGGATCCCAGCATCTGGCACTAAATGCACTTCTCTGTAAACTGAATGGCGGCTCCCAAACTGCGCCAAGCATCACTCCTCTGCCAAGGCAGTAAACAGCTTTTATCAGCAATAATGATGGCATAATCCCAGCTAAAAAGGAAAGTAACATATGGCAGCAGCCCTCCAAACCCCATCCCGACAAAGTAGGGGGCATTTTTATTACAGCGTCCACTTGCAGAAAACCTGCCAGCCTCCTTCTCTCTTTTCTCCTCTTTTTTTACAGGTTATCATCTTCGCTGTTTGAGCCGAATGTGGCATTTGGGAGTTTTAAACTAATGAGTTCATTTTTCTAGGAAAAAAAAAAAAAAAGAAAAAAA
This sequence comes from Vidua chalybeata, assembly GCF_026979565.1. Taxonomy (NCBI): domain Eukaryota; kingdom Metazoa; phylum Chordata; class Aves; order Passeriformes; family Viduidae; genus Vidua; species Vidua chalybeata. The sequence goes on from NC_071550.1 coordinate 674,131, forward strand.
GAAAGAAAAAACAGAGGGAGCTTCGATAGACAGGAGAGACAGGATACCCAGAACTGAGAGGTGACACTGAGCCCAAATCAGTGGGCTGGGGAAGGGAGCATTCAGGCCTAACACAGGGCTGGGAAATACACACTGCAAAGGGGCCACGTTATTTCAAATACTGCTGCACAGTTTAGGCTTAAGTGCGATGCAGTGTTTGGAAAACAAACACATGGGAAGGAGTAACTCAGCCCTGACGCAATGCTTTTCTCTAATGATGTGATACGTTACATAAGAGTATTGCTAATGGGTCAGGTATAAAGCAGGGCAAATTCTGTTTACAAGCTGATTTCAGAACCAAAATGAATCTAACATTATTAACCTTTTTTAATGGCCGGCATCCTCTTTTATATTTGCAGATCTGATATTCACAAAACTGATTTTAAGGCCAGCTGTGTATTTATCAAGAGCAGAGTGAGACTGTGAGAAAGGCATGGGGTGGACGATGGAGAGTTGGTGTCACATGGTCTCACCTTTAATTGATAGAGCAGGCGCTTGTTTTCACTTTATGACTTGCTGAAATACCATCTCCAAGTAAAGAAGAGATTCCAATCTCACTTTGGCTCTGCAATCTCATCACGCAATTATTTGAAAACATTACGATTTGCTAATTATCATGCTAATTATTTTGCCCTATACGTTTGCCATCATGTTGTACAATTAAACCCAGAGCCAAAGCTTTGTTTGCACCACGCAAACAGGGCTGTGGTTGGGAACAAGAGGGGAAAAATGGAGGAATGCACTAATATTTTTTTGACATCTTTACCTATAAATATTTTTTCAGACTGAAAAATGTATCTAATAGCCCCACTCGCTGATGTGCACTGCAGTTTACCACAGTGTCTATATTTCTGTTGTCAGTTTTACAGTATCTCCCTTCATTAAACCTATCAAGTTTTCCTTTTGATCATGCAACCAAGGCCAGAAGACAGATATCTTCCTGGAACAGAGCAGTCTGCCAAGTCTTTCACAAGCCCAGCTTTAACCTCCCTATTGATTTTCTCAACACTGCAGCCATTCATTGTTTGTGACATTTGGCTGTCGGCTCTTTAACACCCTTCAACCAAATCAATTTCATATTTTTGTCAATGCCCTGCTAGAGGATGAGCAGAATGGGAAGAGACTTAGCATGATTTAGAATGTTGATTTTCTAGAGCAGTTTTATCTGTAGTTTTTACAAGCCTTATAAAGTTAATTCAACATGTTTATTTAAGCATATGCAATAAATTGGGAAAGAAGCGCTATCAGAGTTAAGTTTCAAATTCCCCAAATCTAATTCATGAAGGAAACTAAATTATTTTATCAATGGCAGTAAAAACAAATGTGCCACCATCCTGCTCCCTCCAAACCCAAACCTCAAGGAGGCAGGTCCCTGCCCAGCCCAGCCCCAATCCTCTCCAAGCCAAACCCCGGCGTGCTGGCCCACACCCAGCCCCCAGGGGTGCCTTTTGGGGACTGAAGATGCTCATGGCCAGGCTGGGCTTTCCTGTGATTGCAGCCAGGGCAGAGATGTGCCAAGGCTCACACACATCGGCCCAGAGCGTGCCCAGCCCCCAGGCAGCAGATACTGTAGTGGGATCATTTCACAGAACGTTTTCACCTGACAGACCAGCGGCATTAAATGTGGATTAGCAGCCTGGCAGCTTGAGCAGCTTCCTCGGAGCCAGCAGCTCCACGGTGTAAATATGTATTTAGGGCACTTGCCTGCTCCGTGGCACGACTCCTGCCCCTGCTCCCCGCACACCTGGATTTACACCGCGGCTCAGCAGGACCTGCCGTGGAAGCGCTCACCGCCTGCAGTGGTCTGAGCTGATCCTTTGTGTGTGTCCACATCCCCTCACCCGGCCGGGGTAACCGGCAGCCCTCGGCAGCCACGTCCAGAGAGGCCAGAAATGCTCTTGCCAAGCAGGACGAGGGCCGTGTCCCCTGTCCTAGCCCAGCGCCGAGGGCACAGTCCCACACGCGGCCGCAGCTCCTGGGGAGCAGGGACCGTCCTTCGCAGCCTTCCCTCTATTTTTAACTGCTGATAAATTGGAGAGACTCTTGGTTAAACCGTGTGGGTTTCAAGGACGTGGAGGACAGTGATGGCAGCAGCTGACACTTCATTACATCAGAGATGCAAGCGGGAGGGGACTCCCGTGTCCCCCAAGGTGGCCGGAGGGGGCGGGCAGGGCTGTTCTCGTCCTGCCCGTGCCCCTGGCTGGCTGGCACACACCCCATGGTGCCATGGCACACACCCCAGTGCAGGGCGAGCGCTGTGCCCCCGTGGCCCAGCAGCTTTCTGGAGACGTCCCCCTTTGTGGGCAGGAGACAGCCCCTGCGAGGCTCCCCTGGATCCATCCCTCGGCTGCTCAAACCCCCCGCGACAGGGGCTGTGCGCCTGCCAGCACCACACCTGACTGCATGTGGGAAAAGGCCTGATGAGAAATGAATTTGAAAAACCAATTGTAAAAAATAGTTTTAAAGTCTCTCAGCCTTGCCCCCGGGGAAGAAGGACATGGTGTGTTTAAAATACTGTGCTTAAAATAAAAAATATTCTCCATGCTGGCAACCTATTTTGCTGGGTTCCTGATATTGCTGTTTCCAAGACCACGAGTGCGCCAGACCCCCTCCTCCCCAGGGACACCACGGGACAGGACAAGGTTAAAAATAAAGCTTTCAGCATGGTTTCCCAGCCTGGCATCCCTCAGATGCAGACTGCACCCAAACCAGCCTCTGCTAAACCTCTGGGGATGGGATGGGAAGGTGGATTCCTACACATGGTGCCCAGAGAAGGGAGCAGAGCACAGTGGTCAGACCAGCTGCTGCTCTGAGGCACCCCAACACCCCCCTCCTGCAGCTGAAGTGAGAACAGGACCCGGTGGGAAGAGGGCCTGGAGGCCGCTGACGAGGTTGCCCCTCTTCAGCCCGAGTCAGCCCTCTCTGTACAAAGGCATCTCCTCCTGGTCCATGAGCCACCCCAGCACACCAAGAGGGACAGCAGCACCAGAAACTGCAGGAGGGGAAGGCACCCTTGACTCCCCGAGGCCGGGAGAGGGGTCCGGCAGTGGGGGTGGCAGGGCACGGCAGCAGAGCCCCCCAGAGCTGCTCACAGCAAACACAGGCAGACCTCATCTGTGGCAAAAAGGGGTTTCTCTCGTAGCTCTGCACGTGTCATGTGTGATCTCGACTTGCTCCTTCAGCCAGGAGCCTTCCCCAGAGCTCAGCTGGCTCCCAGCCCGCGGGATGGCTGCGGGTGGCCGCAGGGGCTCCGGCCGGACAGCCCAGCCCGGGGCCCGACACCCCCGGTGGATCCTGGCCCAGGCTCCCCCGGCTCCAGGGGAATTCAGCCTTTCCAGGCTTTTAACCTGAGCCCTGCCACCTTTGGTGAGTCTGTTCTCACACCATTTCCCACTGCCTCAACACCAACGTGGGCAGTAGTCCAGGGGAGAAACATCTGCCTGGTTTAACAGCAAAACCTATGACAGCCTCGAGGGCTGGCAGCTGGGGTGAATGATTGCAGCTTCACAACTGGCACCAGGGGAGGGTCTGCCCCAGGGTTCCGAGGGGGCCCGGCCGTGGTGTTTGAGCAGAGCTGCCTTTCAGTGTCATGATGAGGAAACGCACATGGACTCCGTTATTTTAAATCAGTGTTTTTCAAAATTATAGCAGAAACGTGTCCAGTCTTCAGTGGAAGAACTGAAGGATCAAATGATGAGCAGAGGGGCCTGTGAGGAGAAGCGTTACCTGTCCCCATCCCCCTGACACCTCCACTGCCCACAGCTGGGGCCATTATGCCAAAATGTCCCTTATCAGATGGGCCTCCAGCAGGAGACAGGCTGCTCCAGCACCGGGATCAAGGAGCTCCCAAAATACCATGGAAAGCGTTTTTCATGCCCAATGGAGCAGCAAAAGAGTAGTCTGAAAAAAGCATTTTAATATATTTACTATCTTTTTTAGTTTTGTGGACCAGATAGGAAGAGGGAGAATTTCTTGCCACAGCCCCAGAAGACTCTGCTATTCCCCTGTTGTTTTACTGTGGGATTTTTCCCACTGTGCCCCAATATATTCATTGTTTCAGCTGCAGCGTGTTTGCTTTGATGATGCCTTAGCCTAGAAATAGTCTGCAGTTGTTTACCCACTGGTAGAGCTTCAAATATTATATTCTCACATTTTTAAATCAGTGCAGACACCTGAGACAAAAAGTGTCCCAAAAGCTGCCTACAAGAGCTACATGCTGGTCACTCTTTCTTGTCAAGGTTGATTTATTGCCTCCTTGCTGTTCAATTTCACATTTTGTCCTCATCATATCCGTGGCTCATGATCATTCTAGGCTGACCCTTGTAGGGCAGGCAGGGAATATTGATAAAACAATTATCTGTTAGCCGTTCATTTGATTTTCCATTTCAATTACGGATTGCACGAGGCAAAAGGAAAAAGATTGCATCATTGATTTTTCTACCTTACAACAGTAAAGAGTTGCTTTGATGGTTATAAAATGAATGCAACTCAACCATGCTTTTAAAGGTCATATTTTTTGTTTTACTATATTTCTTAAAAGCCTTAATATATGCAACTGTACGGGGGGGAATGCCCATATCATCAGCTTGGATAACCAGATACAAAGCGCACACACAGAGAGAAGCACGGGTAAAAACCCGGCTCTAATGTATTTACAATAAATCTGATCTTCCCCAGCAACGCCCCGGCATGGCTGGGGAGCCCAGCGCCGGCCCGCGGGGCCCGGCAGGATTCGCCTGCCCAGGGAACTGTGCCGTGCCGTGCCGTGCCGTGCCGTGCCGTGCCTGGCCGTGCCTGGCCGTGCTGTGCCTGGCTGTGCCGTGCTGGGCCGTGCCGTGCCTGGCCATGCTGTGCCGTGCCGTGCTGTGCCTAGCCATGCTGTGCCGTGCCGTGCTGTGCCTAGCCATGCTGGGCCGTGCCGTGCCGTGCCGTGCCGTGCCTGGCCGTGCCGTGCCATGCCGTGCCTGGCCGTGCTGTGCCGTGCTGTGCCTAGCCATGCTGGGCCGTGCCCGGCCGTGCCGTGCCATGCCTGGCCATGCCATGCCTGGCCATGCTGTGCCTGGCCGTGCCGTGCCGTGCCGTGCCTGGCCGTGCTGTGCCATGCTGTGCCTAGCCATGCTGGGCCGTGCCTGGCCGTGCCATGCCATGCCTGGCCATGCCATGCCTGGCCATGCTGTGCCTGGCTGTGCCATGCTGTGCCGTGCTGTGCCTAGCCATGCTGTGCCGTGCCGTGCCGTGCCGTGCCTGGCCATGCTGTGCCTGGCTGTGCCATGCCGTGCCGTGCCGTGTCGTGCCTGGCTGTGCCGTGCCTGGCCATGCTGTGCCGTGCCGTGCCGTGCCGTACCGTGCCGTGCCGTGCCGGGCCGTGCCGCTCAGCCATGCGGGACGGTCACGCTGCCGCGGGAGCGCGGCCGAGCCCGCGGCTCCATCACGGTTCAGCGCCCGGCACCGCTCCGGGGGATTTTCACATGGCCGACCCTCGGAGAAGTTCAGCCTTTGATCAAGGTTTAGCGTGCCTGGAGTGGCCGTGGAGCAGGAAAGGGCTCCCATTTTCTGTGTCACGGGGTGCCAGTGCTGATCTCCTTAAAGCCCCAGAGTTTTCTTCCAGGACTGGATTACGCTCAGCAATTAAGGTAATGAACTGGCTGAGGTAACAAAGCATAATGATCTCTTTTGTCCTCTGAATGCTTATGAACTCGCTCCCTCACAATAGTCTGGAATGCAGAGCTTTCTCCAACACCGGGGCTTAAAACTGTGTAAAAATGATTACTTCCATTATGCCTTCATGGCTTGACATTTTTAATTTAAACACCTGTAATATTTAAGCATACTTCTCAGAACCCAAATACCCGCTCTCAAAGAATGCTAGCTTACATTCCTGCAATATTTTGACATCTTATGAGTATTATTTTAATGCCTGAAAAGATAATGTGATGAATCCATTGCAAATATATCAAAATATGTGTATAGAGGACTGTTGCTCGCGTTTTGTTTGAAAACAATGGATTTTTCAAAACAAGGCACAACAGCTGAGCGAGCAGTCAGCGTTTCATCAGGCACTCTGTTGTGTCAATAAGGAACCACATTGTCTGGGCATATGTGCAAATGCAACACAACTTTTGCTCCAAACCAGCCCTTTTCTGTGATATCAAACCCTGCCGTGCTCACTGCCACCCCTCCCAGCACAGGGTGTTTTGATGCAGCTATTTCACTTTTTAAAAGCATTTACTTAAGGTTTTATTTATTTATTTTGAAACATCTGGCTACTACTTTTACATTTTTCTCAATTTTTTTGCATGATATAAACCTTCTGCACTGCAGAATCTGCTGCACTCTGATCTTTCATCTTAACACATTTCCAGCCCCAAATTTCACTTCAATCTCACCTCATCTCTCCATACTACATTAACCCCTGGCAATTGCCTTCCAAATGACCCCATTAAGCTGTAATTGCCTCAGCAGGCCTGCACTTTCGCTTGTAATTCTGTACCTCTCATCTCCCAGACGTTCTCTCAGCATCATTTCGTGTTCTGGCTCCCTTCACTGAGCTCAGCTTATGACCTCGCTGCACCATGGCCGAAATGACTACTAAAAGCATAACAGAGACGGAATTCCATTACTTATTTTTAAAAGTTCTCTGGTGCCCTAATGTAATATTCTTTGGGGATTGTTGTCAAGGATACCAAGCACCAGCCATTAAAACCTTTTGTTTCCCAAGGCATTCCGTCTTTTATTAATAAATAAAGATAAAGAGAAGCTCATCCACCCTCCACAAAGTCAGCGTGTGTTTGCAATGCTCTGGTACAGCTCCAAGCCTTACTGTGCCCCCGGACGTTACCCGGAGCAGGGGAGGGCAGGCTGGCAGCTCTGCCCGGCCCCGGGGCTGCCGCGCACAGAGAAATTAAAGCGTTGCAGATGATTCTGCAGGAGCAGCTCGGCACAGTAACGCTGCCTTTAGCATATGCTGCCGCTGTACCCGGAATGGAAATGAAAGCCGAGGTCCGAGCAGCCTTTTGTGGCCACCACGCCGAGGAGGAGGAAAACTCACACTGTCATATCCCACTGTCAGGGCTAACAGTCTATCAAGGATAATGGGAATCCCCAACGGGGGCGAACAAAACAGCATGGAAAAAGCTGGCTAATCCTTTAACCGGGTTTGTGGCTCAAATGTGTTAAAGAGGAACCTCCCGCTCCCGGCTGTTGTGAGACGGCCAGGAGACATATATTTCAGATTGAAAATTAATTGGTGCTGGATCCAAGCAAGCCTTTGCAGCAAGCAGTAACCTTTTCATTTTATGGTCATGACACTGAAATATTAAGAGCCCTCTTCTCCCATAAACTATATAAACAGAGGCTCTCTGAAAAATGGAGGTAGTTTTTTCTGTGGCAGAGAAGGAGTTTTACTCTTAATTCATAATAAAACTTAGGGCTGAGGCTGCATGGGGCAGGAGGTTCCTGCTCAAGGGGCACCGGTGCCCGCGGGGGCTCGCCCAGCCCCAGGGGGATGGGGTGCCCCAAGTGCAGCAGTGGAGCTGGGGCCATCTGGGCATCCTGCCCAGCAGGGCTGGCTTGGCACTGCCAGCAGAGCCAGAGGTTGCCACATCTGGATCATCCCCGCCTGTGGCACGGGAAGGGGCAGAAGCAGGTGGGGCCGCGCACACACCGGCACCGGGGGCAGCGGAGGGCCCGGCAGAGCCTGCGCCGTGCCCTGTGAGCCCGGGCGGTGACCTCCTGCTCGGGACTCCCTGCTCACAGTGCCAGCCTCGGGCAGTGCATCACAAGGGTCCTCCCCACACCTGACCTGTGACCTGCTCCTGCAGCATTGCTGCTGTCACCAGCAGGGACAGCGCTGCAGCCATCGGCCCCCAGCTGACCAGGAGACCCATATGCTTTGGGTTGCTTTTTTTAACCCTATTTGTGGCAATAATGAGTGCACGTGGATTTTTAGCCAAGAAATATGTTTTATGCAGGATTCTCAACTAAAAGCAAGTTCTTGAAAGCTTTTCACTTCCCCTTGCCAGAAGGATGGAGAAGGTCAGTCTCTGTGGGCGTTTGTGTGTCCATGGTGTCGGGAGGTGACACTGCACACGGGAGCCTGTGTCACACCAGGACCTGTCTGTTCCTGGTCACTTCCTCTGCCAGCCCCACACAGACACCCCAGCACTGTCACTAAGGCAGAATAGGGTCTGTGAATGCTGCCCTGCCACCCCAAAACCACCTCCCCGAGCCATCCTCCATCGAGATGAGATGATAAAATCAGTCTAATCGCTGAGCTGCTCCAAAGGTCCCAAAGGAGATAAAAAACAACCGGGAACTTTCCCACAAGAGGATGGTTTCTGCAGGCAGATGCCTGGGCCTGGCTCGTTCCTTTGGCTGTGTGTGAGCCACGTGTGAACCACATGCTGCAGCAGCCTCACGCCTTAGGCTGTTTTTATTCTACACACCAGGCAGGAAATTTTCATTTCATGCATCACTCAAGTTTTGTCCTGAAACTGCAAAGTCAGGTCTTGCACTGAAGGTAAAGCCTGGAGGAAGTCAGACTGATTCAGAGTTGCTATTGTTTGGAATTCCAGCCTGGGCTCATTGGGCACTGATTTTGTTTGCTTTCAGCAAAGCTTGTGGTACCGGAGTACAGAGCTGAGACAAGCAGCTGAATGAAGTCAATCCAGGTTACTTCAGTTATTTCTGTTTTCTTTAAAATGAACTTTGATTTCATCACATGCTGCCCATCTGTAAAACCCAGATAATGCCATTTTTGTCAGCATCCTGAGGTAAGATTATCAGCCTCAACAGAAGTCATGATCAGCAGATCTGGGTCTGTCCTGGTTCCATTTTAGGCGCTGGGATTGCCTGTACCTGTGGCTCTGCACATGCTGAGACTGTGGGTGGGCACCGAATGTCCCCTGCATGTGCACAGCACGCTGGCACCCGGGGCACCGGGGCACCTTTCACGTGCACCTTTCACACAGCACTTTGGCTTTGCTCACCATCAGCTTAAACAGGACTGAATCCTGAACAGAACCTCTTGGCTTTTCCATGCAGAGGTTACGAGTGCGTTGCCAAAAAACACCACTCAGAAATGTTACAAATACACAAACAGGTGAAATCACTAAAGATAAAGCACCTCCAGCACCCAACCTTTGCAATATTTCATGTTTGTCTGGTTACTGGAGTAACCACGAGTTAGAGAGACACTTCATCGCCATCTCCTGAGTTCTGGACATGTCTAATGAAAACAGCAAGTCATGAAACATCATGCAGCATCAATGCCACAGCCGAGGCAACTCTGAAAAATGAGTTGTTCTTCTCATATTCCAGGATCCTTTTCCTGTCTTCCCAGAGAAAAGAACTAAACTAACTCCATGCTCCATATACTCCTCACCTAGCTGGTGTGCAGGAGCCCCCCGAGCTCCTCGCATGTGGCACAGAGAAGGGACCAGCAGCACTCACTGCCAGGCTGCCCTGACACACAAGCCAGAGCTCTCACTGCAAGGGCACACTCGACATTTTCGCTGGAGAAAATAAACACACCACCCTGCACTGCCTCTCCTTGAAGCTTGCACCAAGTGAGACCCCCTGATTCACCAAAGCCTTCCTAAAGGACACCAGGGAGCTCCATTCTTCGGTCATTGTGGCTCCTCACCATGTTTACTTTTAACTCCTAATTAGCTTCTAATCCCTGAACTCCCAAGGAAGTTTTCAGTTATTTTCTTTCCTGCTCTGCAGCTCCCAGCCTGCCAGCAGACACAAGCACTACAGTGGAACACACACCCTTCAGTGATACCGACACCCTGCTTGGACTTACTCGGTCCGTGTTCCATCAATCCCTGTGCAACAACCACGTGAATGAACCACAGATGGGTTCTGTAATTCAGAGCAAGAACTGGGCAAAAGAGAGGGAATTCTGTGGATAATCAGACACCAAAGCCTGTCCGAAGCCCTGCATGATGACCGGCCTGGCAAAGCAACGCTGCAGGGAAGGTAGTGGTGCAAGTGAAGAGCATCTCGGGCCCCATTATCAACTGCTTTGTATGATACAAAATACTCTTTTTGTAGGTAAAAATGATACAAAGAAGAAGCTGACGATAAATTTTTCCTTTCAGTTTTAATCAGGCTTCCTGTTGTAAAAGCTCAGCAGACAGTGACGCGAGACACTGCCTCCCAACTTCGGTTCACCTTTGTCGTTCCACCAGGGACACCGTGTCAAGATTGTTCAGCTTTTTTGATGAGTGCTGCGTGAGTAACTAATGTGTAAATGCAGATACGTATAGAAAGCAGTTTTGACAGTGATGTATTGCAACTGGTTCCAGATGTCGGCGAGGGATGCTTGGCCAGGCACCTGGGGCTCGCCTGCCACGGAGCCGCACCAGCACCAAACCAGTCTGCACATAGATCACAAGGCTTTAACTCTCCAATTATAATCTTATTAAACAACCATCACTCGAGCTTCTGCTTCTCCTCTTCCAGGACGCTGCAAAATATCTCTGTGTTGTTGCTCACATTTTAATTTTAATTAAGGAGAGATAAGCTGCAATGTGGAGCTTAGCACTAAACCCTGCAGTTTGGCTGTCAATGGGAAACTTAAAAGCAAGCTGTTGAATTGGTCAAAATTAACCTTATATTAGCATTTCACATTTTTTATATCACTACACCAAAACTTGCACACTGCAGATGCCAAACATTTAATTAGATATCCCCTAATTCCTGAAGTAAATGTTGAAATGGCTCTACAATACTGCATTTTCCATGGAAGACATGAGCTGGTACTGGATTTGCATCTGATACTGGAGCAAACTGCCAACAAGGTCATTCTAAAGAGGAAGCACTTGCACACAACTGTAAAATTTATTAAAGACACAGTGAATCACTGAAAACCCCACATCTCCAGCTGCGACCCATGTCCACTGTGCCACCGAGTGGGCATCCTGCAGGCAGCAGAGCACAGCGTGCCCTGGGACACAGGGCCACCGCTGCTCCGTGGGGAACTGTCCCTCTGCCCCTCACTCACCCCTTCTGGGACACTAACAAGGGGACATTTCACATAAAAATAAAAATAAAGATAAAAATGTGCATTGAAAAATGAAGTAATTAATTAGTGCAGTAAGAGCCGGACCCGCTGCACAGGCGATGCTGACGCGCCGCGGGAGGACGCGGCCGGAGGAGCCAGCAGGCAGAGTGCACGGTGCATTCCAGGAGCAGCACTTAACCCAGAACACTGATAAAGTTGCACTCCGTACAGCAGAAGCGTTTGTAGCTCAGCTCAGCATCAGTGTTTGGTCTAAAGGGAATTTTCTCAAACAACCTGTCTGTCTCCCTCCTCGTTGGCTCGGAAGCACGGCGCTCCAATCGGCGCTCTCGGGGGATCGCCCTGCGGCTCGCTCCCTCCACGCCGGTGTGATTCCAGGCGCCGCTCATTGATCACCATCGCTGCGAGAGCAGCCGTGTGCTCATCCCAGAACAAAGGGAGAGGGAGACCTGCTGCAGCTCTCCTCTATCACAACAAGGGCTCAGGGCACGATAAATGGAAGCACTGGCAGGGATGACGCCGCAGCAGCACTGCCGTGCTCCCTTTCCACCCAAACCCCTCCATCCATCGCCCCCACACTGGGGTCAAAGCCCCTGTGATTAATAACCTTATGATGAGTAAACGATTGCCTAATCGGGGGTGTTGGGCCTCCGGTCACCCAGTGTATGACTGGGGTAAAAAGGCAGACTGACCAGCATCTGATACTTTTCCAGTTGGATCATCAAAATTAATTCTAACCTGCATTTAAATGACCAACCTGTAAAATTTCATTACTAGCATGGAACCTGCTAATGAATGGCACCAGACAGCACAAGAGCCGTAAACTATCGCCCGTGTCCTTCTGCTTACAGAGCTCCTGCTATGACAAACCTTTATTGGCCATTTGTGGTACAGCATAAACCACCCGGAGCCAGGCTGGGCTTTTGTTCCAGCTCCTGCAGCCAGAAGGATGGAGATGTCCTGGCTGGGAAAGAAAGTTCCAGGGGCATTTGATTGACCTGAGAGCTTTCTTCAATGACACACTCTGCATTTTGAGACAGTGGACGGGAACCAAAGGACCTTTTGCTTCACTAAAGCAGAAACTGATAAAAAATGGCCTTTTCCTGCAGTCAGTAAGGCAGGATGGGGGCGAGATGATACAGATATCTCACGCCCGGCATGTTAATGTGCAGGAGCATCCTGGTGTGAGCAGCCTGGCTGCACTGCAGCGCTGCTCCCCAGGGCTGGCTGCTGGGGGCAGGGGCCGGGGACTGCGGCTGTGCCTGTTCCCAGCCCTGCTCCCGCAGCCGAGGGCAGGGCAGGGACAGGACATGGGCTGGAACTTCACCAGAGCTGTGCCTCCTGGAGCACACGTGCACAGGCACAGTGTGTGCCAATGCTTCCGCTACAGCATCGCCTCCCCGTCCCTCCTCATCCCTTTGGCACTGGGCACAAGGAGCTACCAGCACTTCCAGGCTCAGCTGGAATATTACCCAGAGCATGGCAGCAATTTTTACTCTGATTTTATACTTCCTTTTTAGTCGCTTGGCTAAAAAAGTTGTGTCTGGAAAATCCCAACATTATTTGGGCAGCTAATATCGAGACAGGCTATCGGGCAAGTAATTAAGATGGTTGGATAATTGTGAGGAATGTTAATTCTTCCAGTCTTTTTAGCTGGGAACAAGGGATGGTTTGCGACCAAGCCCCGCTGTCAGGACGTCACATACGGAGCGGGGGAGCGTGGGGGCCTGGCAGGTGCCCACACATATGACAAACCACAAAATCCTACAGAAAATTTCCACTATTCTGGGAGCACTGCTGCTGTTCTGTACCTTTCACTGCCTTTGAAAGACGAGGAGGAGGATTATAATGAGACACACAATGGGGATTATATGCATGTTTTTTCCAGAGGAGATGAGTCCTGATCTAAAACCCAATGAAGTTAATTCTAAGGTAGTTTCCAGGCCCTGTAACACTCCTCCAGCTCTGATAAGCCAGCTGACTGAAGCCCTGTGTACCAAAAGTGCCCCTTTCCTTCTTTTATTCTGTACCCTTGTGCACGGGCATGCCGAGTTATTAACTGTAGGGAATGGAATGAATATTCCCAGCAGTGCGTGTGCCACCGGAGAGCAGGAGTGTCCAGTCCTAGCTGGCAGCACGGCTGGAGTCCTGCCCCAGCTGCCTGCAGGGACTGAGCTCCCACGGACCTCCTGGTCACAGTCACATAGAAGTTGCTTAGAGAAAAAACAAAGTTTCCTAGGAACACACTCCTTCCATCCCTGCCCTGTGCAACCGGACTGTGGAGCTGCATCTTCCAAGAGCTGCCCATAAGCCTCTCGTTCTCGGCAAAATACTGAAGGAGCAAAGGCTAGGGCTTCAATCAGACAGGATGTAAATGCAAGCAGGACACACCTTCGGAGCCTGCACTGGGAGCCCTTTTCCCCGCACAGAACCTTTGATGTGGGATGGCCTGGCCGGGCACAGAGGCTGAGGTGATCCAGGGAGCACTCAGCGAGGCTGGGACAGGGGGACAACGCGCCCGAGGGGGTTTCACTCCAATTAACAGCACCTCACTGCCTTGCTGCGCCTGCTCTCCTCTCCTCCAGCTGGGCAGCAAGCTGGGGGGGACTTCTCACAAATACTTTCACAGACACACACTGCAGGACACGTCTGTCAGGGCACTGTGGCCATGCCAGCTGCACAGACCCTGCTCTCCTGTGGGACACTGTCCCTCTATGGCACTGTGGCCGTGCCAGCTGCACAGGGTGTGCTCTCCTGTGGGACACTGTCCCTCGGGGCACTGTGGCCGTGCCAGCTGCACAGGCCCTGCTCTCCTGTGGGACACTGTCCCTCTATGGCACTGTGGCCGTGCCAGCTGCACAGGCCCTGCTCTCCTGTGGGACACTGTCCCTCTATGGCACTGTGGCCGTGCCAGCTGCACAGGGTGTGCTCTCCTGTGGGACACTGTCCCTCTATGGCACTGTGGCCGTGCCAGCTGCACAGGGTGTGCTCTCCTGTGGGACACTGTCCCTCGGGGCAGTGTGGCCGTGCCAGCTGCACAGGCCCTGCTCTCCTGCGGGCTGGCAGTGGCAGGGCTGCAGGTTCACGTGTCGGGCACCGGGCACGGCCGCGCTGGGAGCGGCGCTGAGCCCCACAAAACCGCCCGCATCCCATTGACACGAGGCCTCACACTGGGATTTGAACTAACAAATATTTCACGATGTCTGTGTGGAAATCTACAAATGAAAAAGAAATTACCATCGGCATACGGTCCTCTGCCAGCAGAGTTGTAGTAAAAGGAGTTAAGAGACACTGAGGAGACATGGTCGCTTATCACAAATATTCTCCCAGAAAAATAATAATAATCATCAAAAATTGCATTTTAGGACATCGACATTAAGAATATGCTGCTTTAAAATGTGCTCTTTATCTCGGCGACAGCATGAGTGTACAGCATGTGACGGAGCAGTTGCCATGGCAATGCTCTTTAGTGAGCAGCAGCCTAAACAAGTGCATAAAGCCCATTTACAGCAGAGCATGTGCCAGGCCATGGAACTCGTGGAACACGCCAGCACGGGAGCCCTGCCCCAGCCCGAGGCCTTCCCAGACCCATGGACACCCCTGCAGGATTTTTACAAGCAGCCTGCTCTGTTCCCCAGGTGTGCAGCAGCTCCTCATCCCCAGGAGATGTGTCCTGGAGCTGGGGCACACGCCTGGCAAACCCCCTGCTGCTGACCTTCCCTCGGCCAGAGCAGCAGCCCCACCAGCTGCCCAGAGAGGGGTGGGGCACAGAGGTCCCCCCACGGCTCCCCCACAGCACAGCAGCTGTGCCCACTGTGCCAGCCCCACTGTGCCACCTGCGCGGGGCAGAGGTGGGTGGATCCCCCTGGCCAGGGGTGCTGCTGGGGGCAGGAAAGCCCAGCTGAGGTTTCCCAGAGGTGTTCGAAGATGGAAGGTACGGGGACACTTCCCTGCTCACCCCGAAGGGACAGCCGTGGCTCCTGGGCTCCTTCATGGCTGCTGGAGGATGCCAGCACCGCCCCAGTGACCTGCAGGGTCTGCCCTCAACCAGGAGATGCCCCAGCAGCTGGGAATGGGACCCAAGCCTGGGCACCGTCACACCCGTGGAGGCACAGGATGGTCCCACAGCACAGCAACAACAGAAGCACTCGCCATGCTCCAGCACCGAGCGCTCCCAGCAGCAGAGCCAGAGCTGTGTGTGAGCACTGGAGGAGCCCCCACAGCGGGGACGCCGGGGCTGGGGGCGCTGGGCAGAAGCAGGAGCAGCTCTGGGGGTAGAGACAGGACCCTCCTGCCGTGCCCAGCGAGGCCCTGCACCACCACAGCCCCGGGGTTAGAACCACACATGATACCCTCCACCAACCCCTGCAAGCCACTCTCCAAAGGATCGTAGCAAGAGGAGGGCAGAAAACTAAGTTTTCATTCTTCTGTCATTTCCAAAACTTGTTTGCAAACATTACATTTTTATTTTACTTATTTAGGGAAAATTACACAATTCTTCATAGCACAGTTTAAAAATAACTCCACTATTAATGCAGGCCCTTTATTTAATCACTGGCTAATTTACTCCTGACAGAAAGTAAATTCCACTATTTTCTGTGAGGCTTTATGAAATTGCCATCATTTTTAATTAATTCTTAATTAAAATATATTACACCACAGCTTCTACCCATCTCTCTTGATATTCTAACATAATCAATTCAAGACCATTTACATATCATTAATTAAAAGCCTTCCTCTCTCATCCTTAAAATCATAATGAGGCTCTATTTCTCATTAGCAGCCTTTAAGGGATAAAATAACAATACAGACAAGAATGAATGGTAATTTCAAAAACCTCTTTTCTGCTCTTGCAGCCCCTCGGCCTGGACGGTGACATCGCCCAAGTTTGCTGCCAAAGGAGTTCCTGAATGTTTGGCAAAAGCAAACCCTGAGACCAGGAGCTCCACAGTGCCCCGAGCCAGTGGCCTCCTCGTGTCCGACTCCAGTCCTGGTGGCTCCCCCCGGGCCCTGGCGCTGTCCCCACGCCTGACCGGCCGCATGCCAGGACTGCCAGCACCGGCCACACGCGGCCCCAGCCCAGCCCGGGGCTCCAGGGATGGCTCCAGCCCCAAAGCCAAGAGCCACAGCAAAACATCTCAAATCCCAGGACTGTAAACGCACAGGGACCAGGAGAAATTCCCGTTCACATGGGCCGCTGTGCTCTGGTACCTGCCCGTGCCAGGTGAAACCCATCCCACCGGCGCCGTGAGGAAGGGCTGATGCGGAGACGACAGCGATAACTCCCAGTAATTAAACTCCAGAGCCAAGGTACGTCTCACACGTTCATAAACCAGCTGTGATATATCCTGCTACTGCAAAGAATTACCATTTATTGATAATGAAAGGTAAAAATTAACCGCCTATTCAACGATCCCGCTCCTCTTCCAGGAGTTTAAAACCACAGACGTTTCAGAAAAGATTTACTGCAGCTCCTGGCATTGAACCTGCTATTTTAAATGTTTGGGCTGCGAGTGAGGGAATTAATACAACTTCCACTGTGATTGTTTTTATGATTAGTGTAAAATAAAATTTCATGGTGTATCCTTTGCCTTGAGCGGCTGGGCCAAGCGCTGCCTTTTCCCGCTCAAGAAGAGGCTGAACTAAACCTTAATTTGTTATTACCTTTTTTAACACAGTTTATTATTCCAAGCTATTCCTAGGTAGACCCTGAGCAGGGAAAAGAAGCAGAGCCAGGATCAGAGAATGACAAAAAACAACACAAGTAATAGACAAAAAATCAGATCTATGTCTGGGGAATGTTATGCAGAGTTATTGTCACCAACATTAACGATATCTAGGTGCTGCATATCAGGCAAATCAGATTTATATCACTGTCTTCTGCCAATTGCAGGTGCTCCACCACAACTTGTCAAGACAGCCTGTCTGAGTCTTCACACGTCAGACAGAATCACAGCACTTGGTGTTTTGGTCTGTTGACAGCAATTTATTTTGATGTGTTGTCACAATACGGAATTCTTCGAGGCTCTACACCACAGTGCCAGCGAGTCCT
Organism: Vidua chalybeata; assembly: GCF_026979565.1. Taxonomy (NCBI): domain Eukaryota; kingdom Metazoa; phylum Chordata; class Aves; order Passeriformes; family Viduidae; genus Vidua; species Vidua chalybeata. Next base: position 691,248 of record NC_071550.1, read on the forward strand.
ACTGTACTTTCCTGCTGCCAGATGCTACAGGTTCGTAGAGGGAAAAAACACTGACAATTTACAAAAAAAAAAGAAAAAGAAGGGAGACTTTGTAAGTGTGTTGAAGGCATTGGAGCCAAGATGTGCCCTGGGAGCACAGTCAGGGGACAGTACCCCGGCCCCGTGCCCCAGAGGAGTCCAGTAGGAGGGACAGGGACAGTTGTGTCGGGACACTTGACCCCTCTCCAGAGGAACCCCTGCCCTCGCCCACCGAGGCCCAGGCCTGCCCATGCCATCGTGGCACTGGTCATGTTATTTCCATGGAGCCATGTGTGGCACTGGAACGTGAGCTCGGGCGAATTTCAGGAACCGCCACAACGTGGCCAATGGGACAGGGCAGTTCCCGGGGTGTCCCTGTCCTCAGCTGGTCCCAAGCTGTGCAGGTTACCACAGCCACAACGCTCGCTGTTAAGCTGCAATAAATACACTGACTCCAGAAAGGGAAAGTATTTAGGGCTTCATTTTTCATCTGCTGTTTGGCTCAAACATGAGCACGTTTCCCACTTGGCAGCAGGGTTCCCAGGGGGATGGGGACAACGTGCTGGTGCCAGGGAAACTTTGGGGGTACCTGCTCAGGGTAAGGGAGCATCCACTGCAGACATCAGCACCAGCCTGCATGTCCCACATGTCTGGATGCATTTGTCCAAGGAATAGACAAAGTCCAAAATTTATCCATTTTCCTGCCCTAAATCAAAGGATTCGGTTTTGTCCAAAACATCTGTGTCACCCCAGCAGGTGCCTCTGATGTGGTCCCCAAAGCCCCCAAACTGGCCCACTTTTCCCAGGCTTCTCACTTTAAAAAGACAGCACTTTTCTGACCATATGCATCCTGAATCCCGAGCTACACTTCTGGATGTGGAGATATTTAGATGTGGGGTTTTCCCCTGGCCCCACTCTCCCCTCCTGGCTGTGTCTCCCTCCCGCCCATTGCAGGCTGGCATGAGGAGCATTTCCTGAGGAGAGAAACAGACAGATTACAAGGAAAAAGGTTAAAAAAAAGAAAGAGGTAACTACTAGTGGGGAATTCTTTTCAAGGACTGCTTGATTAGAAACAACCACATTCATATTCAAACCTTTTAGAACCAAGTTGCCTTTCTCAACAAGGTGTCTCTGCGGATATTTGCCTGGCTTTGTTATGGGACTCCTGACACTTCTAATAGAGCTTCTAAATAAAAAAAACCCAGTGCATTTGTACTGCCAGGCAATAACCTTCACGTTTTACTCTCCATTCATAATGAAAATTAAGGGCACATGACCTGCATGCTAGGTGGCTTCGAGGACCACAGGCAAGAAAATGTAGAAAGTGTGTGTGGTGAGCATGTCGAGGGACACTGAATTGTGCAGGGGACACCAGCCAAACACCCTGGGCCAGCCCAGCACCACCTCAAGAGGCTGGCTGGCAGGAAAAGCATTCCTGCTCTGCAGCAACATCGCATGAAAATCTGTTTGTGATTATTTTTCATTCAGAAATATGATACAACAAAGATATCACTATTATTCTGTGTTTCTACTGGAGGAAAAAACACCTAATGCGATTTGATCCCATACCAAAGCGCAGCGCTCACAGGAAGGAAGGCTGTAATTTGACAATCAACCCTTACGGAACAAACCTGATGTGCTGAAATGTTTATTCCAGAAGAAATACTTCCAGAGAATATTTCAGTGGAATCAGGTGAAAAGTAGAGCATTGATATAAAATATACCCCCACTCAGGAAATAAAACTGCTAGTACCACTTTGTTTGCTCTGGGGGAGCCGGCTCAGCCACAGGGCAGCCCCAGTGCCCAGCCCCTCGGGGTGAGGGACAAAAGGATAAAAGCAATGGTGGGCAGCAGGACACTTGCATGAGGGGTCCTGAGCTGTTCTTGGAGAAAGGGACCCAGACTTGTTCTCTGGGTCGTGTCCAGAGCTCCTTGTGCCATGGCCACAGAACTCTGCCAGCCAAGAATGGGGAGCAGCAGCCCTGGAGCAGGGCAGGGATACGACCACCAATGCTTCGTAACAACACCATGTGTGTGCATGGTGTGAAAATCTGTGCAAACATGGGAGAGCACAGGCATGTGCCAGTGGTAGGGATAAGAGCTGGGGCTGAAGACTCCATGTGGGCAACCTGCCACCCGGTCCTCATGTCACAGCGATCGCCGTAACCAAATGGAGTCAATGACGCGGACACCAATTAACACATGCCACTCCGATCTGCGTTTCTGTGCCATACTTTATTAAACACTTTCAGATGTAATTGAACAACACTGTTCCACAATTAAGCACCACACAGTCCTGTACTTTAAAACAAAAGCTATGACAGTTCTGTACTCTATTAGCACTGGTAGATACTGTGTAATGTAGTAAGTAATTAAAAGCTAAAACTACAGTACTGGAACAATCCTAATCAGGCTCCAATTCCAGTAGCAATACAAGTGTATTAATTTTTTTAACACAGTGCAAGTACTTTAGCATTATCCTACAAAACCTACATGTTGCCTGCTCCAAGAATAACCAGACATCCTCTTTTTCTGCTGGCAAGCGGGGTCTAACCTGTGACGGTGCCAGAGCAGCACCAGTGAAGACACCACCTGTCCCTGCGCTGCGGGGACAGGGACACTGTGCCTGGAGCAGGGAATGCCCACGGCTGTCCTGCCTCCGGCTGCCACCCCCACGTGCACAGGGAGAGCCCCAGGGCACGGCCGTGGCCGTTCTTTCCGTGCACGGACACCCAGCAGCCCAAACCCGGGCCGGGGGTCCGGGGGCTGGAGCCGGTGGGGTCTCCAGCCCACAGCAGCCCTGCCATCCCCTCTCCTCGCATTGCAGCGGTGCCACTGCTGCCTGCCCCTCCCGCTGCTCACAACCCCAGAGCTGCCCCACCGGGAGCAAGAACCACGGGCAAGGTGGAGACACGGGCTGGGAAAGAGCAGATCCACGGCCAGCGCCGCTCTGCGGGAAGGAGTCTGTCCAGCTGGAGCACCCAGCGTGAATCAGACTGCCCTCGTGGAGGGGGACAAGCCCAAGCACACAGAACAGCCCTTCCTGCCCCTTCTTCTTCCTCTGCTGACTCTGCACCACTTCATGGCTGAGGAGGAAGATGATGGATTCATCCTGGACGCCTCCAAACAAACACAAACGTTTGGGATGCCATTTCCAGCCGCACACCAAGGCTCAGGGGAGTGGGCTCAAGGGACACAGCAGGCTTTGTCCCCTGCCAGCCATGTGTTTTCTGGTGCAGAGCACATGGACAACTGTGTTCTCACTCCCTGCGGGGCAGCTCTGGAATTCCTGAGAACAGTCTATTGGCTTGCAAATTTAAAGCTAAATTTAAAACCACTTCTAAACACATAGTGGCATGTACATTTCTGATAGGCTCCCATTAACTTTGTTATGCAAGTTTGAAGATTTAAACCATTACAATTTCTGTATTGTGATATAGTTGCTATGGCATCATCGCTAAACTCCATCTTGCATACCTACGGAATGGGATGAGAACAGACAAACTGCAGTGGAAGCTAAAGAGAGGCTGAAAGGACTGCGAGGAAGTGTGAATTCATGGAGATAACTCCAAGCTACCCTTTCGTCTCCCCCCCCAGCAGAAGAAATGTGAACCAAAATACAGACCCTGCACCTGGCTCCCTCCGACCAAGGGGATCAAATCCAGCACTGCAAACACAGCACTTACTGCCAGCATCCAAGTGCAGACACTCAACCAGCCAAGTGACCTTTTCTCCATTCAACGGTCTCTTAAAAGCAAAATTTTGTTGTGAAGGCTTTGTGCTTAAAGAATGTAAGAATTTATGTCAAATCCATCAGTCCAGGGACTGATAATTGCTCAGGTTGAGATGGCACTGGGGCCAGGCACAGAGAGAAGGAAAAGGAATACACCAGTTATTTATTAACCTGAGTCCACAAAGCCTTGTTATATACCCAAATCACAACCCTACTGGCGTAAGAGACTGCTGAGATGGAAATCTCTTAACAGCTGCCTCTCCTGCTCCCGAGCTGGTGCTCCCCTCCAGTGCTGAGTGATGAGGTGGCTTTAACGCCCGCTGGAGGAGCAGAATTCAATGCACCCCATAAAAAAATCATGTAATGCCCTAAAAATCCAACAGCACTCCTCTGACATTGGAGTGCTTCAAACCCAAGGATTGTATCCGAAGTCTCTCCTCTCCTGGGTTGGTGCTGTGGAGCAGGAGCAGTGGATGAGCCCCCCAAGCCCCAGGTCTGCTGCATCCCCGTGACCCCCTGCACCCAGAGCATGCTGAACAGTGATGCCAGCTCTGCTGACCCCGCTCCTACAGAAGTTTTGACATTATGCCTCCAGGCTTAAATGGGAATTAAGTGCTCCCTTGGCCTTCTGCTGGCACAGGGCAGCACTCCCCTGCCAGGGCAGGTGGTGGGTCCAGAAAACACTACAGGAATCAATGAAACCAGCCAAGGTAATGAGGGGAGAAGCCACCTTCACCCGTAAAGCAAGGAAACACACTGATTTTAAAAACAAAACCACAAAATCTGTGTTGCCACACATATGGTTTGATGCTGATTATTGTCACAGAAATGAATTTGGGATTTATGTCATTAAGGATGAAAATCTCCAAGATCCTTGCAAGCACAGGCATCTTTCTGATACAAAAAACAATACTTAATAATTTTGACTGGTTCTGGAAAGCAGCCTCCTGGCTTTCGGAGGGTTTTTTACGGTTGTTGATTCTGGCTTGTAAAGGAGAAGTTCCTCAGGAGGAGTGCTGGAACCAAGTCCCATAGCTATGTGCAAACATCATCCTGTGAAACCCCACCCAGCAGAGCTGCCATCGGTGTAGTTCGTAATCCTAGATTTGAGCAGCTTTTCTGACTGCAAGCTGTCTGGGTAATTGCTAAGCTGTCTGCGAATTACTATTGAACTCTGTCCTTTTTTATCTCACTGACTGACTACTATTTGTTATTAGTCCAAGTAATAATAATATATTAATGCACATGCTTAATATACAGAAGTGTATGTTTGTACTGCAACTGCAGTGCACTCTGCACTCTGCAGCGTGGGAAAGCACCGTGAGCAGAGCCAGCAGTCACACAGGGACCCAGCTATCATCTTCCCAAAGGCCACACAACCCACAGGCTCAGTATTCAGCGATTCCCACACATCAAATACTTTGCTCTGACTGGCAATGCTGGAAAACTCAGGGAACTTCCTGGCCCGGCCTCACGCTGCACCACGCTCGGGATGCAGTGTCCCAGCCCCAGGGCCAGCTCCTGTCCCCAGGAAGGGGCTGTGCTGGCTGCACGAGTGTCTCCTGGCACACGGGCAGGGCTGGAGCTGCAGCCAGCTGGGCAGAAGAGAGGGGTGAGGCACTGTCACCTGGCAGCTCCCAGTGCTCCTGGTTGGGGACACCCAGCTCCACGGATGTCCCTTCCCACCCCCCGGAGCATTGAGTCCCTCCCTGAGCTGCCCCCAGGAGCTGATGTGCTCCCCTCCCAGTTCTGTCTGTGTAAATTCTATTAACCAAAATATGGTCGTTTCTACCTCATATTTATCACTACAGCAGCTCAGCACCTGGCAGCAGCTCCCACCTTCACACACAGTATCTGGGCACTGGACCATGCTCAGAAGCTGGTGCAATTCATTCACTTTGAAAAGGAAAGCTGGGAAAGTCGACTTCAGAAAGGAATTCTTTTTTGTTGACCTCTCCACAAAAAGAGCGAAATGACCTGACTAATAGGGTTAAACATCCTTCTCCCGAGGCAGCAGCTGCCAGCCTGGGCCAGCCACAGCTCTGCTGAACACGCCTGCAGCTGCCAGCTAACTCATGGGGAAGCAGAGCTAGAGAATGGCAGTGGTCGATAAATTTAATTTCTTATTAGCAAAACACTAATCAATAATTCAAAACAAATTTTTTTTCCTTCTATATTTTATGTTTATTTGTGATGGGGAAAAGAGACAAATTACCACTACACTGTCATCGGAGAGTTACTGCCACGAGGCTGCAGTTCAAGAAAATTAGAAGGGCCAAAGTCCAACTAGAACTTCACCTGGCTACTGCCACGAGACACAATCAAGCGCTTCTATAAATACATTAGGAACAAAGCAGGGCTAAAGAGGACTTCCATCTCTTACTGCATGGGGGCAATCACAGTGACAAAGGATGGGGAAAAGGCTGAGGCTCAGAGGGAACCCCCTTGCTCTCCAGAAGTACCTGAAGGAGGTAGGTGGGGGTCAGCCTCTTCTCCCAAGCAACAGGTCAAGAGGAAACAGCTTCAAGTTGAGCCAGAGGACGTTTAGAGTGGATATTGGGAAAAATAAAAGACTTGACAGAGGGGGTTGTCAAGTCCTGGCACAGCTGCCCAGGGCGGTGGTGAAGTCCTGATCCCTGTAGGGATTGAAAAGCCATGTGTACGTGGCACCTGGGGACATGGGTTAGTGGTGGCCTTGGCAGTGATCAGTGAACAGTTGGACTCAGGGCTTTTCCAACCTGAATGATTCTGTGATTAGCTGTTCTTTAATTACTCCCTGAACCTGGTAGTTAGTCAGAGTGCAGATGAAGCTCTTGATGGAGGTGACCTGACAACAGTTAATTGTAAACTTGATATAAACAACACTCATTGATGTGTTTTTCTTAAATAGGAATCATGAACTGATTTCTCATGTTGTGGTGCTTTTCCTTTTTGCCAGCTCATCATTCTGTCTCCCATAAAGGCTGACATTTCATACTTGTGTGATTATTGAACCATTGCACCCTTCCCCTAAAAACCTTCTGTTTGGAAAGAAAAGTCTCACATTAAAAAAAAAAAACAAACTAATTTTTAAAATAAGCTTCATATGTGCAGTTCTGGGCTATTTATGATACAAAGCTGTTACTGCTATCGGTGATGTCATCACTATCTTGATGTCATTCTTAAAAGTCCTTATTCTGAGACTTTGATTCTTTTTTATCATTATTCCAATGCAGAACAACTGCCATTTTCTTCTGAAATTGGCCACTTCAGCACAAACTGCTCCCTCTAGAAGATCGAGTGGAAGAGCTCAGTGTGTTTGGAGTATCTTGGCCTAGATCCAAATTCCTGAATCACCCATCAGAATTCTGGAGGCAACCAAAATAGTGAAAAACAAACCAGTATAAACCCTGGGTATCAAAGCCCTGCCCTGGCCTTCAGTCAGTGCAGAGGCTGAGCAGGAGGGCCGATGGCTGTGGCAGAGGGGCTGCACGGACACGGAGCACCGCCGGAGCCGCGTGGCCGTGATGGATGGGCTGCAAAATTGCACCAAGAACAGGAAAAGACATGAACTTTCTGATTAAAGATGAAGAAGGAGGTGATTAGCAATCTGCAGGGAACTCGAGGCTTGGCCACGGTCTGCTGGTCTAAGAGACGTGGGCAGCGCTTGGCTGCAGCGGGCAAGGACCCAGCACGGCTCAGACCTTGTTCCAATATCAAAAGTCCTGATTACTGATGAGTTATTCGATATAGCCATCTCAAGGATTTCTTAAAAATACACCATTTGTATTCAAATATTTCATTTCCCAAGCCCCTTTCACTGCAGCAGCAGTCACACACGCTTTCTCATGTAAATAATGCCTCAAAACAATCACATGATAATTATTCAGTCCAAACCAAACAACAACTACTAATTAAACTGAATAGAAAACAGTGCAGCAGAGAAAAGCCTGCAAAGGGCCTCATGTTGTTCGCAGCAATTCTAACCTAAAATAAATGCTGTGAGCAGGAAGGTGCCATGTAGGGAGCTCCACCTAACTTGTTGTGCTGTTATTTGCACAGTTTTAATAGGATTTTTCTATTAATCTGTGACAAACCATGAAATTTTATATTTTCACCATGACCAAGCCATGAAATTTGCCAACTTTGTCCATGATTTACATTGGGTCATAGCTATAAGGTCTGTTATGCTTTTTAACTAAATAACTACTGCAGCTTCCCCTTTGGATGGAATGAAGAATTTGCCTATAATTAAAGCAGGAGTTGTTAAGTGCTGGCAGTAAAAGTTTACAGCATTGTTTGACAGTCACAAAGATAAGCCAGTAAAACCCTGGGACGCTGCGTCTACCTGCGCTTCCCAGCCCCCCCAACAATAGGGTTCTATCTCTCAGCATCACAAAATCAATCTCAGATTAGGTAATGAAATATGCACCAGCCTTTTCCCAGAACCTTTGACAAATCACACACAATCCTAAATCTTCATAAATCACGATTAAAGACAAGTATATCATCACCAACGCATATATCTTTCCATGCCTGACCCAGAGACTAATGAGAAAAGGCCTAGACTATCTCATCTGATTAATTAATTCAAAATGTCTGCTGTTATTCAAATGTGAGGCTGGTATTATTTGAATAACACTTGACAGCAGTGCCTGAAGATATCATTTCTGATTTGTGAAGCTGCTGCTGCATAACTGATGATAGTTTATGAAAATGTTCCATCGAAGCTGCTTTTCTTGGCACAACTGTGAAAGATTTTCTGGAGAGAGGGTTTTGTGTCAGTAGTTGATGCTGCTAACATTGTCAAATATTTCCAAAATCTGTAACATCTTGGAAGCCCTTTTTTCCTGAAGCCTTGTTGAATATTAGCTTCTTCATTCTCTGAGAAATAAATATCTCAATATATATGTTTGCAGCAAAGCCAAAGGCAGCTGGGTTCAACCCTTTCTGTGCTGCCTGTTCCTCACCAGGTGTGGGGAAGAGGACATCATCTCCCACAGCCAAGGAAGGGCTCGGGGAGCCCGCCTGCTCTGACAGAGCTCTTCACATGCTTTGTTCCTAGGGGTTCTTAGGGATATTTTTTATTGATGGGAAGGAGCAGTACTATAATTCCATAATAAGAGGTTCATGAGCATTAATTTTGCAGGGCAAGACCGAGGCCTCGTCCAGAACTGGTTGGGGGGTGGCTGTGGTGGGTGCAGGCTGGTGCACCCACAGCCCACGCTGGCCTTGCCAGGCAGGGCCAGCCGTGCCAGGACAGTCCCATCTGCTCTGAGGTGCTGATGGACAAAGCCCTGGGCAGGAGGGATGAACCCTGCAGTCCCCCCTGCCCCGCAGTGCAGCCTGCCCTGAACTGCCCCGCTCAGCTGACATGGAACTCTCAGTTATTCACACGGTCCCACTGGAGCGGTCACCAGGCACAAGTTTATTTCTCTTTCTGAAAATATGGAGCCTGCTCCTTTTCCCGGGCTGCAGTGCCACTGAGCACTCGGAACGCTGCACAGCAGGGTACCTGCTCTGCTAAACTCCTACCAAGGCATGAACTTGCAGATGCCATTGCCAAAGGATCACTGAGAAATCAAGGCTGTGACACCAGCTGTGCCACCAAAACCCAAACCCCGTCACTGCAGGTGCCGAAGGTCTCTGGTTGCAGAGCCGAGGGAGAGCAGACTCTTGATGGTCTCAGAAACGCACACAAACCAGCTTCCTCTGCCTCAAACCACTCACACGTGCTCCAGTGACACTTCTGCTCCCAGGGGAATGATTTGGCTACCTGGGGAGTTTGTTCCAAACAAAACTCACAGCAAAGGCTCCAGGGTTTTTCCTGAAGTATTTATGGACTGAAATGTGCCGAGACTCTTGTCCAGCACATAAAGGGAGGCAGCTGGGTTAACATAAATGCACAGCAGCCGCCCGCCCAGGCTGAGTTTCCAGTGGTGCTGGAGGGCCTGATCCATCCACACCAGGGAGGAGCAGCTCACAGCACACCCCCAGGGAGGGCAGAGGTGCTCGGTACTTAATTTTATAGCACCTGTAATAAAGTCATGGGAGCAGCATTCTGCAGATCACTGGCCTTTGAGGCACTGTTATTAGGAACAATTTAAATTACAACTCTGTAAAAACAATTTTTAACAGAAATCTTAATTTTAAAATTTTCTTTTTCCAGGAGAGGATAATAATCATAATTTTATTCTAAATACACCATAGCAGGAAATATCTACAACTCGTTACAATCAATTTTATTGTGGAAGGTGAATGTGATACCAGGCTCATACCAGTGTTAAACTGGGCTGTTCGGAAGCCACGGAGCCAAAAGCACTAAAGAAGAGGATGTAAAATGTATGGACTAAACCGAATATAAATCAATCATTATGACAGAAGTAGCACTTATTTGAGAGTCAGAAGTGAACAAAATATTCTGTGTCAGCAAAATGTCTCCTGTCAAAACCTGCTCTTTAAAATTTCACTACAATGTGCTGAGACAAATGTCCTTTGCAACTCCGTGGAAGGAAGCATGTTCTAAATCTTCATAATTCAAACCTTCCCTGTTTTCAGGCAACAAAGCAAGCCTGAAAGGGTTCAGCGTTCCTGCTGATGGGGTAAATGCTGCACCTCCATCGCTGGCGAGTGGAGCGCTGCCGCTCCTCCGGCCAGCGCTCACCCAGGACAGGCGGCACCTCTGACCCAGCCACCCAGGAGCCGTGGGGAGGAGGCACCCACAGTGCTCCCCGTGCTGGCCATCCCTGAGCACTCAGCCCCTGGAGGCCAACAGACACTCCAAAGGAATCGCTGTGTTTACCTGCCAATGCCTTAGGACACGGCCTGCATCTCTGGCCAGTGACCCGCGGGTCGGCGGCATCCGCACCAGGGACGCCTCGTGCCTGGGGCTCCTCCGCTGTCACACCCGCCACGTCTCTCCCTGCCCCACGACACCTCTCCCAGCCAAGGGGCTGAAGAGGTGCTGCTGCACCCCCTCATGCCCAGAGCTGCTCCTCCATGGGCCAGCTCTGGTCAGGATCCTGGACATGCTGCTTCCTTCCCAGCCATCCCGGCTACAGCCCTGCTGGAATCCTAGCGGGATCCCAGCTCCCTTCAGCCCCCCGTCCAGAACCTCCCACTCCCTCCTCTGCACCATTTAAAGTAGACCATTTATCTTTGATTAAATTATAAATGTTTGAGCCCAGTTAAATCTTACAACTAAGCGATCTGGGCTAATGTTGTCTTTTCTTCCTCCCCTTTATCCTTCCCAAACACATCATGCGTTCCTGAGGAGTTCTGCATTATGTCACTCTTCAGTATATAAAATAAAGGGCAGGCATCTAAATCAGATCTCTGTTCTTCCTTATTGGGATGACAGCACAAGCTGAACACTTTTGGTGGCTACACTGTTTGCCAATCTGCCACTACCTTAAGATATATAAAATACAAAATTTAAGACTTCAAAAGGGTGACTCCATTTATGTCATCATACTCAAGAAAAAGCAACATTATCCAGTTTGAAAATGCTAGGGGAACGTGCAGTGGTCTGCGAGATGTCCCATCCTGCTGGGAAAGTGCAAAAGTAACAAAGGTTTCATGCTTATCCATTCAAAAGAACAACCGTAATTTTTTTTTCAATTATATGTTTTAAATTGGACACAATCTGCCATAGTGTCTAAACCAACTGAATTAAAGGTCTGGAATCCACTGCAACTTCTAAAAAATCAAAAACCAGTGGAGAGGACAAAGGCAAAGCAACGGCTGTTGGCAACAACCTCTTCCAACTCGAGTCTATTTTTGCAACTGTAGACATTAAAAACCTGTTTGAAGATTAAAAATGCATAAAACTCGCAATTGACATTTATTTCCTGGAAAACAATCTATTTTTTCAGAGCTGGTTTTTCCAGAAGATGATAAACTCCTTCTCCTTATGTTGTGCCTTAAGACATCATGTGCTTTTATCCTTTAGCAAAATATGAACCAGCTCCAAGGCTGACAATGCCAAGAACCATGACAAAATGGATTATTAATGAGAAACTGATCTCCAGAACTCTATTAATTTATGTCTTCCTGTCGGATCCCAAAGATGTATCAGCCCTCTCACTCAAAGAAAAAAATGCCAACATTGTACTTTGTTTTAAAGTTCTGCTTAGATGAAGAATTCATTATCCAAAGCAGTGTTGTGTTATTTCAGGCTCCTTGTAGAATAAAGATTCTTTATCAAATAGCTTAAAAAGCCACTGACAAGTGTGAGGATCTTGCAAAATATATTTACATCAACAATTCAATGAGGAATCTTGGATTTTTAACCTTTTTTTTTCTTTCCTCGGCAACACTCCTCGCCTTGTTCTGACCTCTCAGCACTTTGGAAATGGAGACCATGAAATTCCATCTGTAAAACCTCAGAAAAACTAACACAATGGTGAGCTTTTGAAAATCTTAATTGTACTAATTATTCCATTGAATATAATGATCCCAAACGTAAACAGAAGAAATCCGATTTCTTCATTGAGCATAAACAGCAAACAGACAAAATATCCTTTTAAGCCTCCATGAAAAAAATCTATCTAATCTGTGCTTATCATAATATTTATGAAATAAAAAACACAGAGAAAAAATTGCTGTAATGTACTCTGGATGACCTCTGCTTGCGCGAGAGAATGAAAACAGCCTTTTGCTTTTCAATCCCCATCAAAGTGGAGTTAAAGGAGGGACAGCATTCCCTTGCTCACTGCCATTAATCATTGCTTTCTTCAAGCAAGTGCGTATTAATTTCTGTCATCCCAAACATCATCGAGTATTGTTACAGCACCGTTCACTCCTCATTCACCACCAGTTGTTACCAGTTTCCCTACACTGAGCAGAGACAGGGTGAATCGTGTGGATTTCAGTGTTGGAGGCCTTTATCCCTGGGGTGCTGACACCAATTAAGCCATTTCAAGAAGAAATGAGAACAGGCGCAGCCCTCGGCGGTAACAAGAGCTCGCACCCAGCCCTGGCCGGGTGCCACAGCTCCCGCTCGGAGCGCGGGCACCGCGTCCCACCCGCCCGGGCAGCAGCAGCACACCCAAAAACCAGCCTGGGCTCTGCCACACCTGGGGCTTTGTAATCCATGACTGTCACTGCTGGGCTGACAGAGCTGGAACGGGAGCAGGGGGACAAGCTCCTGTTCCTTTGCTTCATTCCAGCACTACACGTACACATAACACAAACTACAGTGATTTTACCATTGATATGTAACAAATACCCTAAATACGAAAATTAACTGAATCTGCCTGATTTATAACATTGTTCCAGCTGTCCAGCACCCTGCATTGCCAGCCTGGCATCCCCTTTCATTTGGCATCTCCAGGAACTTAAAAAATCTCACATTTCAATAAAGGTATCTCAAAGCCTTAAAATCAACACACTTAATGAGTTTAATTAATACCATTTATACCTTGCTAAAGTGTATGTAAGGATTTATCAAACTCTCTGGCAATAGTGTTGATTTTTTCTGACCGCTTTAGACCCAATCATTCTCCTTCTTTCAGACATTTACATCTGCTTTTAAGTTTTTATGGTTGCCTGTTGGCAGGCAGCAAAGTGGAGCTGTCGATGCTGCTGCAGAATAATGCAAGGTTTGTTATGAATTAAATATTAGAAACCTTAACGCAGCGGCCAATAAGAATTATTTGCCTTATTAAAGCAGCAGAAGACGCTGATTAAATTTTCATTGCATTGCAGTCTTTTTCCCATTTCTGCTTTCAATTCATCATTCTAATGTATGAAAGGCTTGCCGAATAATGGCATGGGGACTTAATTTCTGGAATGCAAATATGGCAAAGAAAATACCATAAATACCCTCCCAGAAAACATTAAACAGTCAGTTCTAATTAAGTGAATACTAACTAAGTAAATATTCTCTTAAAGGGGAAAAAAAAAAAAAATCAAGATATCAAGAATTCCAAGAAGGAAAACTCTAGAAATAAAGGCACACAAAAATTAAAGGGAGCTTTGACGATCTAGATTTCACAGGAGGAATCTAAGTATGGTTAAACAATTGAGTTTCCAGATACTCCAAGAAATTTCTGTGTTTATGAGTAAGTATCAGAAGACCCAGCCGTGTTTTGATTAACTGCGACTGTAGTTGGTAGGTGCTGTGAGTAAATCCACTCCGGTGCGCGCCAGCTGTAGCGAGGCTGCTCCAAGTCAGGTGATCCAGATGTGTTAGTTTTATAAAGCAGCACAGTGCAATAGTGCTCAGTTTACTGGTCTGGCACGCTGCAGAATTCCTTCAGGGGCAAGAAGGCTCTGGTGGCAGAGAAGTGGTGGCCAGGCACTCGGGAAGGCGGCCGGGCGGGAGCAGCGGCCGGCGTTCGCACAGCGGCACCGCACACAGCTCTGGGAAAGCGGCCTCGCAAAATCTGCATCCCTGTGTCCTATCCTGAAGGTTGTTCACGTTTCTGCCTTAATGTGCATCAGGAAGAAAATGAACTTCAAGTATCCATTTCCCCTAGAGAAAATCTCTTCCCTGAAACTCTGCAACTAATGAAATGGGGATCTATAAATAGCAGCATCATTACCATGAGAGCACTTGCTTTGTGCCCGGCTCTGCCTCTGACCCTCTTTACACTAATAACCAGTGGGCTTCCATTGCATTTCTCCATAGGATGATCAATATTAGGACAGTTAAAATGTGATGTACATTTAAGCCACGGGGTGTATTTACTCACCGGCTTGCTCAAACGCGGAGCACAACGCAGCGGGTCCTGCCTTTCCCTGCTCACACGTTCTACAGAATTCCTTATTGTCTCAAACGAGGAGAGAGCTGCTCTGGAACTCCTCTGACGGAACCAAGACGTGCGTCGTGACAAGACAAAAGCCATAACACACCTGAAACGTTCCCTGATGAAATCTCTCGATGAACCTCATTAAATTGGTTACTCCACTCCAAATATTATCTACTGAGGCACCACTGCAGTAAACTCTTCCTAAATTGTGCAAGTGAGCATTTAATCAGGGAACGCAATGGTTTGGAAGTGTGGTTTAGGTCTAGTCAAACCCCAGTATTTTCCAATTATGATGGATCCTTTCCAAAAGTTAAACATCATTTAATTTCACTGTGTACTGTAAATTCAACTATCCTAAAGGACAATGCAGTTTGTGAATCCAGGGTAAAAAGGAACTATTTATTAGTTGCCTATGGAATATTTTGCTACTGCATATAATTTATTGATACTGAGATATTTATGCTGCCCTTCATTAAAGGTAAATATTCAGTTACATTTGCATCTCCCATATACAAAGAGTTCAATTGTTCTGCTAATTTCATATCTCTTAAAATAAATATGATAAAACGTTCCAGTGGGTGGATGAGTTTAAAGGCTTTTATTCTCTGTGACAAAATTATTGATGACAACATATCATAAATGGCACTTACTCCATATACACATGTCACAAGAAAATGTAAAATATTAGAACAGTTATGCATGCAGGAACATTTACTTTTTAAATGAAAATATAACATCCCAATTTTAAAAATCCATGTGGTTAAATCAAGAGAATGCATATAGAGAAAACAGAGGACATGAAATTCCACATGTGCTTGTGCTGATTTTCTTTTTGCTTACAGGTACTACACAGGTACTCAAATGTGATTGACTTTATTTAAGCCACAAAACACCGAGTCCCCCAGCAAAGCCCAGACAAATGGCACAGCCACACACAGCTCACAGCGCGCCGCCGACTGCGCTGGCTCCCAGAGGTACTTGTTCAGTGGCATTTTTTTTTTCTGTTTGTTATCACCCTTTAACTTATTAAATATTAAACTAGCCCAGAAATCTGCATTTTATATCAAAATCAGCAGTCAAAGCCAGCAAAATGTGTTTAGAAGATCCTGCGCTGGCCAATTGTGCTGGTGTGACTCAAGAGGCTGCACCTCTGCTGAGCACACTGTTATCTGCTCCAGACAGCGTTGGGGGATGTTTGGAACACGTTCCCAGGATGGAGACTTGCGTGTTCCAATCTTGTTTAAATCATGCAGACATACCTCTGAGAGCCTAAAAACGGGTTATTGCAAAAATGGCATGGGTTTTTGTATTTTAATATGATTAATACTGCAAGACACACAAAGATATATGAAAGCAAGGATTTAAGAGAAATAAGCTGAGGAAGTAAAGCTTGTAAAATGCAACCAACACCATCTGAAAATACCAGGCAGCAAAGGTTGCAATTTAAGGGAAGTAACAGCAGAATTCTCAGCACACGGTGGGGAGAGCAATGGCATTTTTACTGGGGCTGAAAAACAGAAGTGTTGGCTGATCTGTGCCAGCAGCTGAACTTTCAGGCCTATTTGTAAATAAAATCAAAATTGCAACTTCAGGTCCATGGATTCCCCTTGCCGTGGGCCTAAGACAGAGGAATAGGCAGGAGCTGGGCGCTTCCCACAGCCGGGATTTGGAGAATTTCAGAGTTAAATAAAGCAGATTTGTAACTGGCAGGATCCTCTCAGCACCGACGTGGTTCTTGCTCTGAGGCAGCCGATGGAGCAGAGCTGCTCAGCGGCACTTGACAACAGCAGTGCTCCCACAATTGTAACCCTCAAATCCAATCAATCCTTGCTCTTTGCATTTCAAGCAGCTCCTGGCTGCCACTGCCTGAAGATAACTATTTTACCACCTCTGTCATGCCTAATTAACAAGTCAGATGTACAATTTAGAAATTTTGCAATTAACCTGCTAAAATATTGCTGGAGGATGCTAATTGTTATGCCAGTTGCCATAAAAGCTCATTTGCATAACTTATGTGTGAAAAACAATTATGAGCGGCGTTCACAGACGCGGTCCACAAACTGCTCCTAGCTACGGATGAGAGGGCCACAAAAACACTTAATTCATTGCCCACAAAATTATGTTCCCCCTTTTCTTAAACAGCATCTGTTTTGTGAAGCCATATTCATAGAAAATCCCCAAATCAACAATTAGGAGCATATGTAAATGCGCGATTACAGTTCTTTTTCTTCCATTGACAAGTTCCCGTTGCCGTGCCGGCGCGGCGCGGGGCGGTGCGGGCTCCCCGCGCCGGGCACTGCCCGGGAGCCGCCAGCCCGACGGCGCCCGCGCCGCTATCGCCTCCCCGCAGCCCATCACTGGGGGCCACTTTAACAACAAAGAACCTAAAGTCAATTGTTTCTCCAGTGAATGGGCGTCTGTTCTCAGCATATATTTACCCAGGCGTTCAGGGCAGATTTTTACCATTAAATTGGAGGCTGTAGAACATGGTTGTTGTACAAATATTTACATTAGTGCTGACCACGGCCTTATTGCGGCACTCGGAGAGAACAATATCGCCAGCTCCGTCACCCCGGTTTGGAGGCCCGAGTCTCGCTCCCGGCCACAAAGCCGGAGCGCCGCTCGCCCTGCCCGTGGAGCAGTCAGCTAATTCCATCGGACAGGAGCCGGCGCACGGCATCTCCATCAGGCCCCACCGTGCCACAGTTTTAGGGCGGGAAAACAAATATCCATTTTTTGTCTCATGGAACACAGGACGCGGACTCTGTGCTATTTTGGGTCTCCTTTCAAACAGGCAGTTCGCTCGGCATGTGGTCCCAGCCCACTAAATACGACTAAACTAAGTAAGAACTTGAGTCTGGAGCCCCACAAAACACAACCGCGTGGTTCAGCACCGACGACATCACGCCACTACACAGCAAGATGATGTCACTTGCACCTCTCCAAAATATTAGAGATTTAAAAGTTACATAACAATCTCGGTGATTAAACAGCAGCTGTTATGATAATCAGTCAGTAAAAGGAAATGGATTTGTTTAGTGTTAGCAACTACAATATTATTAGGTGCTGGATATATTGAAAGGAAGAAATATTTCCTTTATTGAACACAAAACACCATAAATTTAGGTAAACCGAAATTAGTTCATGTAATACACTGACATCCAAGAATTTATGTAGAAAGAGTCTATCATTTAATTTTCAGACATTCAATTTCTATACTTGGTCACAGTCAAAAGGTCAAGAACCAACAAGTCAATAAGTTCCCAAGCTCCATATTGATATCACGTCACTGCCCTAACAAGTGGAGGGGAAGCAAGAAATAACTCACAAAAAAATTCCTCAGCTGCCTTTGGAGGGCAAACCTCCCCCAGCGTCCCACACCGGCGCTGGGTACCCAGAGAGCCCCACCAGTGCCAAAACCTCCGCAGCTCTGTGGCACTGGAGGCATCGGGCAGGATGTGGTGCCCACACCCCAGCGCCCACTCTGCTGTCCTCGGGCTTCCTTTCCCCTCTTCACCCAGTGCAACACAAGAAAGAAATACGAGGTAGAAAAACCTATAGTTCCCACTCTATTTGAATAACAAGTGAAATCCTAAAAACCCCTCCACTGCATGTTATTACCAAGTGTATCTCCAGGTTTTATAGTGACAGGACTGTGCTATAATTTCTGAGAAAACCTCGGCATAAAGCTCCATAAACCCAACCACTCCTGTAATGTATCACCTTATCTAGTGCACAATCATTTCCACAACTTTTCATGTTAGTATAATTTGTACAAAAATGGTAATAAATACATCCTTGAAGTCAAATAAGAATCATTGCACAATCTACTGTAACTTGTTCTTACTAGTGACAGTCAATCACGCTACCAGGATCTCACATGAAAGAAAATAAGCAAACATTTGGGTGTTCTGTAATTACAAACCTTGCTAAAAGCACGCTTCCTTCTTTAATCAACAAATACAAGAAAGTGTGCCTGGCACAGCCTTTTGAGTGTGCCAGCCTGCCTCGAACAGCTACTGTGCAAGGAGAGCACCGATCCCTGGCGACCGGAGCAAGCCTTCTCCTTCAGTACTGAGCAAACCAACCACCAAGGCACGAAACCCTGATATCCTTACAGCAGAGGTCTAACCATGGAGTCAAAAAACATTCCTGATTAAAGCCAAGAAAAGAAGAAGTCTAAGGAAAGCTTCATTTCTTCATCTCCAGGAGGTATGACTCGTCTGCGGCCAAAGTGGAATGAAGTGGAAACTGTAAATTTACCTCTGACATAACAATTTTAATTAAACCCAACACTTGATAAAAATATTCATTTTTAACACACAGCACCAAGACAACACAACCTTCACAAAAAAACAGATGGATAACATTCCCATTTTAAAGATAAGAGAAGCAAGCTCTTGCATTCAGTTCCATGAGGCGGTGGCCGAGCTCGGGGTCTGCCCTACCGAGGTCACCACATCCCTCCTCACTCAACGAGAGGAAGGTTTCTTCCCCATTCAACAGCAGCACCAGGACTCAAACCAGCAGTGCCAGGATTTCCTCTCCGGCACCGTCTTCTCCTGAAACAACACCATCAGGGGTCTACTGGTAAAGTTAAGGTCGGCTTCAGAACATTTTCATTACTTAGTTCTTTTGTTCAGCAATCTGAAACCCAAAATGAGCAGCTGGAGCCCAGCAACGCTTCCTTTTGCTGCCTGTGAGAACTGGCTTTGCAGTGTCGGGTGATGTTTTGTTCCTTCCAGTATCAAAAAAGGTTCACTATGACAACTAAAGTTTTGGATTATACATTCCTGATGGGATTCTTTGGGCCAAGCTCTGGGGAGCTGTGGGTGACCAGGGCCATCACGCTTCCCATGAGAACGGCACTGGGGCCCTTTGTCAGGGCGAGCAGGGCGGGCGGGCGCCGCGGGCAGGGACGGCGGGCAGGGACCCGCAGTGCACGTGCCAGTTGTCCTGCGCTGACGTGAAAACCCCCGTGGCTCCGGGGAAACCGCCGCCGTTTGTGTCTCATGTGGTTCATGTTAAAAATTTCCCAACAGTGATAGACTTCAGCTGCCAGGATCAGGGAGAGCATGTGCATCCAGCATGAACAGCCCCCGCACGCAGCTCTGGGCCATTTTTTTATCCTTTTTCCTTTCTTTTAAATAACTATTGGGGCTCATAACAAGCACTGTCACTCCAGCACTGCTCCCCTGATTGACTTTGCGACAATGATCTGTGGAGGAGATGGGCACTCAAACAGCCACTCTGCTGCACTCAGGCAAAGAGGACTAGAGAGGCTTGGGCTGGGTTTCTTTGGGTTTATTTTTTGCTAAATTTTTGTTCAATTTCCAGAATTGCTTCTCTGATTTTTTTAGAAACAGTATTGCAAAACCAAAACTAATCAAAAAAACTGTAGTAAAGCAACTCAGAGGCTGAATGAAAACCACACACACACGAAAACTCCAATCCTCAAAAAACAAAGGAAAAATTGAACTAGATCAGAACATCTCATCTTTGAGCCATCCTGGAGCATCCTGCTACAGCAGAGGTCTCAGCACAGTGATCTTATGTATCATATATGCTCTAATAAATAGGTTCAATGAGTTGAGTTAAGGGCAGAGTTTAACTATTAACTCTAAATTCCCTCACTCTTATGGCTGTAAGTCAATCCCTTAATGTTACTTTAACACAATTTCTGACAGTTGAATAAAATCTATGGTCAATATTACAACCCCTTCTTTCCTAAAGGAAGGAAAATACATGTGTGATTTGCATCAGAAATGGTGGGAAAGCTGTGGGTGAGGGGGGTGACAAATGTCCACAGCCCCATTGGCCAGGAATCGGAGCCTTCCATTTGCCTTCAGCTAGCTGGGCCCTCACACCAATCCCCAAAACAGCAGAACTGGCAAAACCACCTCCACACAGGTACAGCTCCCAGCACAGCAGCTGTGAGCAGGCAGAGACATTAGAATACAAAGCTGTAAGATATATCTAAAATAATCCCACAAAAATCAGATGACACAAAGAATTCTAATACTTTCCTTTTGTTAAGATACAGTAACTGAGAATACAATGAAATTCTTCATGTTCAGTATCTCCCATTAGATCAATTAATATTCAGAGAAAGGCTTTAACATGAAGTTTAAATAATCATAGAAGGAGAAAAAGAACCACCAATGTTCTAGAAGCTTCTCTAGACCTTTCAATCAATTTTATTTATATGCAAAACCAAGAGAAACTCAGAAAAAACAAAGCTCCTCCTGATGCTAAAGCTCTCAATTTACTGACAGGCAAATGGCTTCATGCTGCCACTTAATCTCATTTCTTGCATAATGCCCTCTAATTAGCATATCAAAGTGAATTAATACTTCTAGGGCATTAGCAATGGGAAAATCTGCTCCAGGCTTCACAATAGCAGTTAAGCAAGAGCCAAGAAATCCTCAAAAACACCACAAACCACTTTGCATTGCAAAACTGTTCAATTTATTTATCCTCTCTCTCTAAACACTTTTACCGCACACTGTTTTACTACTGTTCACCAAACAAAATGATAATTGCCAAAGTTACCAGCATCTGTAATGCCTGTTTAGAATCTTAATTTAGATTGTGTACTTGAAGCTCTCTAGATGCTTCCATTGACCCCGTCATACACCACAGGACATACTGGAAAACTGTTGTTCTTTTAAAAAATGCTGTCAGGATAATATTATTAAATAACCTTTTCCACTTACAATAAATGATTAAAAATTAAATAATCTATGACAAAGCCACCTGCTGGACAATGAGGAATGAGAGATTGGCTTTAAATGTTGATGCATGACTGAAGTATAGCAAAAGGGTTTGACCTGTAAACACATGATACAAACCCACCTCCCTTCCAGGTGATGGATTTGTATTACATGGGATATTCAGTGATTCACATTGTTGCAGTCCCTGTGACTGTGCAACACGCAGTGAACTGATCATTAACAAAAGGACTGAAATACCTAAAAGAGCATAACATTAAAGTAAGTGCATAATGATTTTTGCTATATGCTTTTATGTAAAACATGCTATATTTATTCAATTCCTGACGCAATAAACACATTCGAGCTGTTAAAATCAGAGATCAGAGCTTTTCTCCTTTAAAAAATGTTTTCAGAATCTACATTCAATCACAGGTCACTTTGCAAAATATAAACTGTAATTTATAAACACGGTCTAAAAACCCCTGAAACTTCATCACCTTAGGGCTCCGCACCAGTCTTTAAAAATATAAAAAGAACACTGAGGGAAAAAAAAAAAAAAAAAACAAACACCCAAACCCTACCTCCCAACACCAGCACTCCCACCCTACGCCCAGGAAGGGCCTGGAGCACCCAAGGAAGGCCAGTAACAAAGAGTAGAAGAAAATGCCGGGGGGCAGTGGGGTTTTCTGCATTTCCATTTGCAACATGAAGGGGAAAAAAAAGTACAGTCATACCAAAATAAATTATGCTGGATATTTATCTGGTGCTTCGAGCCTTCCTAAAGAATGTGCAGTACTGAAGGACCAGGCTGCATTACCTTTCCTATTTAATTCTCTGCTTCCTCCCTCAGTCCCGGCAGCACGATGGAGGAGCTCTAATGTCCAGCTGAGCTGCACAATTCATCTGTTTGGCTGATGAACTACTCCAACTCTATAAAAGCATGGACTGTAAGAGCTGACAGAAACTTTAATAATTTATATTAAATATTGATGTGAATTATTTACTCCATTCACACTTAAAGCCAGGAATTGCCTACCAGAGAAAAGCAAACGTGACAAAAGGTCAACACGCTGGTGAGAAAAGGCAGGCGGTGTCAGGCATGTGTTATCTGAACCATGCTGATCACCTTGATAAGCGAAGAGCATTAAACATGACTGCTGAGCAAACAAACAAAGCATTCTTCTCGGGGTGTCAATCGCGGCGCTCCGACAGCTCCGGCTGATTCCAGCGCGGCGCCGGGCGCGCAGCTCCGCTCGGGGCTCCGCTGCTTTGGGCTCGCTCGGAATCGCGCACGGATCCACATCCATTCCTGCCGCTCGTAAAAATATTCATCGAGCCATCATGGGCACGATGTGCGAGGAATTGAAAAACAGCCTAAAATCTGAGGGCACATCCAAACCGGACCGCCACGCGCTCCGCTCCGTCATTATTAATACAGCCTTCATTCAGATTTAAATATTGCCTTGCATTTGTAACAATTTAGAGTGTCTAATTCTGCTTATATTTGTCTACGGTAGACTGCAAATATCATTATATTAATGTTTCACACAAATCAATGTTTAAATTGAAAAAAGACAGCATAATATCCATATCATACAACTTTTCCATTGAAAGCTGCAGGAACAGAGCTTGATAAATGTGTTAAATCCTGTAAAAAAAAAAACACCAAAAAAAAAAACTGTTTTGCATTCCCTACATGCCATGATAATAATTTATCTCTGAATGCAAAAATTCCTTAACTTACAAGAAGCATCCTAAAATACACCACACGGTAACTGCTATAATTTTGTATTTTCAGATAAGCAAGCAAATGTGTCGAATTCAAAAATAAATGGAAACACATGAAAGACAGCTATAAAATAAATAAAATAAATCCCTGCTCCTGGCTAAATTAATATTGACAAGTAGGGCCAAATTTATCCCCTACAGAGGGGAAAAAAAATCTCTGGAACCACTAATCCCAGTACTCAAGGTGAAGATGGATATTTAAATGCAGCAAGGAGCACCAGCAATGGGAAGCGCTGAAGGTAAGGTGCAGTCTCAGGTTCTGTGAGACAAAACACCATGAATTTCTCTAATGCCCATAATCACCAAATCGCCATTTTCTCAACTAGAGAAGTGCCCTGGTAGAAATCCACCAAAGAACCAGGCTGCTGATAATGAATGTGTTGGAAACAGATGACCAAACGATAATCAAGACACTTTATTCAATTTATTTTTTCCTAGTAGGACATTTATGAAGAAAAGCAATGTCATTGCCATAAGGACAGTGCAAACGACCAAACATTCTGCTGCACGGCATCATTTGTAATACATCTGCTGGCAATTAAAAAAATACATTCAAAAGTACAACCACTGGGTCGATGACAAACCTTGGTACTGAAGCATGAGATGGAAGCAAAAGCTAAACAATTTAAGCTGAGCTGGATGCACATAAACACCCAGCTCTGACTTCTCCAGGTAGTCAGGGAACAACAAGATATGTATTTAGCAGCTTGAAAAAAAAAAAAAAAAAAAAACAGGACTGCACATAAATATTTTAAAGAGCTAAAGTAAGTAACAATAACATCACAGCCGATATTTAGAAAATAGCCAAAATACACACACACACTCCCACACACAGGCACATAAATGTATGCTATCAGTGCCATTTCATTGTTCCATCTGAATCCTCTCGTGTTCCGCCAGGACTGAGGGTTACAGTGCGTTACTGAGAGCTGTTCGCACTAAACGTCACTTTACAAACGCTGAAAAGTTGAAATTTGTGCGGTGCAAGGGCAGAGTGCTGCGACTGCCTTTTACAGCCCCGCGGTGCCGACAGGGGTTAACATTTTCCAACTCTGCCAGAGCCACGCCGAGGCAGCGCTGCTCCAAGGAGTGCCCTCGCCCGGGTTCCAGGCTCTGCAGCATATTGACAAGGGGCGTTCCTGAGCGCCCGGCCCAGGGCATCAATAAGGAGCTTTGCAGCGAGGCAGGGCCCGCTGCAGCCCTTTAATCACGGGGACGGCAGAGCACGGCTATTTACAGTTGTAGCAATAAAAATAAAAGGTAACTTAACACGGGAACGGCGAGGAATTAACCCCGTGGCTAACACGCGGTTTGTCTGCTTTTCAGAGGCTTTTTTATTCATTCTTTAAAACAAAAAATCCATGCAAGGGGAGGACGTTCTTCATGAACATTTTCATCCTCTCTCTTTAGACATAAAAAATAGTTGCAGCAGCCCGAGCAGCCGAGCAGGCCTTTCGCTTCCCCTGCGGACACCTCCTGCAGTCGAGAAGTTCATTAAGTTTTATGATCTTCCCAAGTCAGTCCTGCTTATAAGCCTCACAAAGGCCACAAATCTGGCAAACCATCATGTATGCCATTAGGCTTTACTAGGAAATGAATGCTATTTAGGGGTGGTGGTGACAGTAAATTCGGGGTTGGTTGGCAGCTATCATTGTTGCTGCTGGACTTGGGGAAATAAATAAATAAATAAATAACTGTAGATGTGTGCACAGTTATGCACATGAATTCAGATATTTTTATAAACATGTGATCCTGTCTCTGTAAATGACTTTTAATGACAAAAAACCAAATTATTTATCAGCGCAGTCCAGGACCTAATAATATGTTTCTCCATTGGGAAATAAATGCAATTCCCTAAGACATTTTAAGACTACAAGAATTAATATATTTTCACTTCTTTCTCCATAAGAATAACCAGGACCCCAGGTTGAGCAACATCCTGGAGGAAGTTTAATAAAATCACCAGTCTGAAGGTGTTTTAGTCAGTAAAAAAGAGCTATTAAAAAAAACCAAACAATGGTGCAAATCAGTTTTTGATTCCTTCTGGCAGGACATGAGGAAACGGAGTGTGACACAGGTATGCAACAGATGTGAGCGTGCATCCAGTGCCTCCTCGGCGAGAGGCAAAGCACAGCCAAAGGGAGCCACTGGGTCCTCACTTGCTTATCTTCCTATTTTATTGGAGGGGCTTCAGTAGAACGCTGGTATAATTTTTCTTTGAACTAATTAAAGCCAGAGGTGGCAGTTTCTTTATGAACACCATGCTACCTTGTGGTTGCCTCTCAGAATACACACAGCTATTAATAGTTGTAAAGCACTTAAATGTATTATGCAGCACTTCTGAAAATGTTAAAATGTTAAAAAAGAAATGTCAGGCTAAATTCAGTAACTCGGTGATTTGCTTTGTACATGGTAAATACCTCACAGGGAGAAAAAATAAAAATCTTCAGCTCCTGACCCTGTGTGAGGCTTTCAGAAATGAGATGTATCCATTAACCCTTGCTGGGAAGTGACAGTGGCTCCGTGCAAACTGAGGATTCCTTCTTGTGCTCTCTCCCAGCCAGTCTCACAAAGTCCTCGCTGACTGTACTCAAAACTACTAAAATGCAAATAAATACGTAATTCAATTTAAAAATTCCTTAAATATCGCATGACTTGTTTCTGAACAGACATGACTTCCTCACCTCTGGAGGAAGACAGTGATGAAACCATCATGGCAATTCCCACACCCAGGTGAACTTTGGTTCTGACCAGGAAGAATTAAACGCCAGCACATGACCCCATCGGAGGCAGGTTTAGGCACCTGACAGTTGTTGGACCACAAGACAATGCAGAGCCTAGGCGGAGAGGGGGACACCTCTGCTTTAAGTGCATCTCAGACCCTTCCTCAAGCTTCCAGTTTAGAATTGTTTGAGCCATTCCCTCTGAGAACAGCTTCCACAAAACAGGCTACAATTTATTTTCACATTTTCTTTGCTTTATCACTCTAAGTAAAGCCTGCACAGACATTTCACTTCAACTGGGAGACCCTGAGTGAAGGTCCCCTTCCGGGAAGAGTTTTTGTGGAGGTGTGGGTCCATCTCCATCAATCACTCAGAGCATTAATCGTGTCCCTCCCGTGCTGCGGGGCTGGCAGGAGCTCGCCTTTGGGCAGGCAGACGCCTTCACTCTTTGTTGGTTCTCAGGGATCTCACAAAAGAGAGATAACTTGAAAACTTGCTCGACTTCTTGCAGCACAAATGCAGCATCCCAACTTACAAGTTGCCACAGAAACACCCCAAAAGGTTTCAGACCACAGAGTCTCTTGTCAGGTTCCCCCTCGCCTGCGAGACGGCGGCGGCCTCACAAACACCCTGTGCCAGTAATCCCACTGCTGAAAGGACTCGGGTTTTCTTCGCAGCTCACCTCTGACATGTGGCTGACTACACTTGCCTTTCAAAACACTGAGGCTAAGCCCTCTGCAAATAAAGTGACCGAGGGACCTACGCCTGCCTCCTTAATTGAAATGCGCCTCCTGCAAATGTCTGAACACCGAGGGCAGGTTGCTCTCTGGCTCCGGAGCAGGACAGGCAAAGAAGTTTAGGGAAAGGCAGGAAACAAACACACAAGCCAAGGAAAGGGGTTACGAGCCGACCGAGGTGGAACGTATGTAGGTGGGAAGGGAGAGGGATCATTCCCCTTATCCCGGGTAATATAATGCAACATAAAGCAGAATCAATCTTAATATTCACAACACAGTCAATACCCTAGTGCTTAGCTGTCAGCAGGAACTGAAGTGGATCCCCGGTAGCAAAGAAACCCTTGGACATAAAGCACCATAATTCACAGAGAACCGCTCACTCCGGGCTCCACAGCTCAGATTTGCAATGATTTCACGTTGGGTTGTTTTCATCCAGTTTTATTTTTTCAGTGTGGAATTAAGCAGAACGTTATTGAGTATCACATAGAGCTAAAAAGCCAGGCAATGGCTTAAGCTATATGTGAATAATTGGCTATTCATTTTTAAATCCAGTCATAATAAATGTTTTTGTTATTGTTAAATGTTCTTACTATTGATAAATATTCTTGTTCTCATTAAATATTATTTTCACTAAATGTCTTTGTTCTCGTAATGCAAAGCAGAATACTTTGCAAATTTTCTTCTTTAAACAAACAAACAAAAAATTCTATAAATTCAGTGATGTGAAAAAATTGCAAAAAAATCTCCTAGATTGCCCACAAGAAAAGCACGGGGTTTATTCCTGTCGCGTTAATGTAGACGGGAAAAAAAAAAACAAATCGCACTTTTGAGACGATTTTTGAGAATTCTGGCGTTTAAAAACCCAGCGCCCGGGAGGCGCCGGAGCAGCGCCGGGCACAGGAGCGGGGTCGGGGCGCCCACGGCGGGGCCGCCTCGGGCTCGGCTCGGCGCTCCCGCCGCTCACAAAGCTCACGGTGCCGTCCCGGGGTTAAAGCCCGCGGTCACACCGCCTCGGGATGTCTTTCACACACCGTCTGACGGTACCGCGGCAGCGCGGGCGCTCCGGGGCCGCGGGGGCCGCGAGGGGGGCACCCCCGCGCCATTTCACGGCGCTCCCGCCGCCTCCCGAGCCGCCGGGTGCCCCCGGCCCCGCGGGGCTGCCCCGGCCCGGCCCGGCCCGGCCCCCGGCGGCGTGAGGGGCGCCGGGCCCGGCGCGGCGCCAGGCGGGAGCGCTAAGATGGCTGCGGCGGCGGCGGCGCGGGCGGCCCGTACCTGTTTTCTCCTTGATCTCGCAGAGGACGCTGAACAGGGCGGGTTTCATCCTGTGGCAGTTCAGGGCGTGTTTCCTGCAAGAGAGCACAGGACAAGCGGTTAGCGCCGGGCTCCGGCAACATGGCGCCTTCCCCGGCCCCGCGCTGGGGCCGCTCGCCCCCCGGCCGGGGGTCCCGGGGCCGCGGGCAGTGAGGGCCGGCCGGAACCTCCCTCATCCCGCTCCGCTTCCATGCGGAATTATCTTTGTGCAAACACCGCCCGAACGAGGGGGAAAAACCACCCCCCTCGTCCCCGTCCTGCGATATTAGAACTGATTTATTAAGGAGATTGGGGAGGAGGGGGGGGGGAGGAGGTGTACAGAGTTAACATTGTTTTTGTATTTATCGTGATTTAATAGAGACAGGGTTTGGTTTGGGTTTTATTCACACGCACACACCCTCTCCTGCAGCAATATCTGGTCAGATTTATAATTCATCTGCTGCCACTTTGAGACAAGAAAAGAAAGAAAGAGGCAAAGTTGTACTTTGAGGGATGGCCGGACAGACAGACGGACGGACGGCGGCGCAAAGGCCGGGATCCACCGGACAGTGTCCAGCGGGAACGGGCAGGGACCAGCCACAGCCTCCCGCACACCACAGTGACGGCAGAACCATCGCATACTTCTACATATATCATATCTATTTTTTTTTTTTTTTTTTAAGGAAAGAAATCATTAAATAGCAACTTGGCTCTGCCTTGGCTGCTGGTAATTTCTCTTACGGCCCCAAGAAGTTGCTCTTAATTGTGAGACTCCGGGTCTCTGCAGAGGAGCAGGAAGGAGAGAAACAAAAACCACACACACACACCAAAAATAATTAAAAAAAATAATAATATTAATAATAATTTTTTTAAAAGACAAGGTTTAATTAGACGAAACCAACTTTGCTTGTGCCTCATCCAGGCTTTGGTCAGTGATGGTCATGATCTGATGGAGGATGTCGCCGATGTCCTGCTTCCTGCCGTCGCCGTCAGCCCCTTCGTGTCCGTGGGGAGGCGGCAGGGCCATGCCCCCCTGCACCGAGTGCCCGGCCAGGTTCACGCCGGCCAGAGTCTGCAGCATCCTGGACTGATCGTCCATGGCTCCGGGCCGGGCCGCGCTCCGGGCGGTCACGGCAGCGCCTGCCCCGCTCAGTCCCAGTGCCGCGCTCCCGACCGCGCTCTGCACACACACCACGAAAAAAGGGAAGAAAAAAAAAAAAGCCAAACAAAACAATAACAAAAAAAAAAATGTAGTATTTGTGTTTTGACCGGATCTCAGCTGTTTATTCCACTCTCTTCTCCTTCCCAGGGCAGTAAATCACTCTCTTCTTTAGTTACAATCTTCTTTCATCATCATCATATTGGTGCCTCGGATAAATGAGCTGAGCAGATTTCTGTGAGGTTTTCCGGGTACAATCTTCCTCCAAAGCTTTTTTTTTTTTCCTTTTTTTTATTTTTATTGTTGCTTTTTATGTCTTTCCCCACTTGTCCAAAAATCTTCTTTGCAAAAATTAAAAAAAAAAAAAAAAAATTAAATGCAAAATCAAAAAAAGTCGCTTTCAAATCCTTCAGAAGTTGGGAGGGTGCAAACAGCAAAAACCACAACAAACCAGCGAACACCCCCACCCCCAAATTGCAACATAAAAAAGCCAAGAAAACAAAATCACAGAGGGAAAAAAAAAAAAAATTAATCGCCCTCCCCCCCAAATAACAAACGATCCCAAGTCTGTGCACGGGGGTGAGACAGCAGCAATCAAAAGTTTGAACTTGTGCAAAGAAAAGAGCGGAAATAACGGGGAAAGAACTGTAAAAAAATTAATTACACACTCTCTGCAAAGCAATGTGCAAAAATATCGGCCCGCCGGAATTTATGAGCCCCGCGCCCGGTGCCCGCGCGTGTTTTATGTTGTTTGATGGCCGCTCCGGTGAGGGATTGACAGGCTGCCAACGCCACTCACTCACCGCAGACGTGTCACCCTGTGAAGGAGCCGAGCGGCGCGCGAGAGGGAGCGGAGCGCCGGCCCCGCCCCGCCCGCCGGCCCCGCCCCGCCCCGGCCCCGCCCCGCCCCGCCGGGCGGTCCCGCCGCCCCGCCCCGCCCCGCGCGGGGCCCCGCCCGCCCCGCTCCGCGCGCGCGGCCCTCCCGCCGGGCCCGGCGGCGCCCGCGCTCCCGGGGCGGGCGGGAGGGGCCGGCCTCGTGCGAGAGCGACGGGCACGGCGGCCAATCGCCGCGCGAGGGGGCGGGAGCTGGCGGCGGCCTCGGCCAATCAGCGCCCGCAGGGTGGTGCCGTGCCCGTCCGCCCCAGCTCGGGCCCCGCCCCCGGCCGAGGAACTTGTGATTGGGCCGTTCGAAAGGCGGCGTGGGCGGGGCGAGCGGCCCGGGCCCCGCCCCCGTCGCCGTGGTGACGGCGGGCCGGGGCCGCGCGGTCCCTCCGGGCCGGGCCCGGTGCCTCCCGAACTCCCGGGGGAGGCCGGGCCTGCCCCGGCAGCTGCAGCCGTGCGATGGAGCCCCGGTGCCTTCCGAACTCCCGGGGGAGGCCGGGCCTGCCCCGGCAGCTGCGGCTGTACGATGGAGCCCCGGTGCCTTCCGAACTCCCGGGGGAGGCCGGGCCTGCCCCGGCAGCTGCGGCTGTACGATGGAGCCCCGGCGCAGGATGAAGGGTCCTGTGCCTTGAGCGTGTCCCCGCGGACAGGCTGCGGGACAGAACAGGAGCCTTTGGCACAGGCCACGGCTCAGACCGTGCGTTACCGGGGGTAATTGCAAATTATCTTTTTGTAACGGGAAGAGAAAAAAACACAGGCAGCAAGGGTAATGACTTCACTCTCTTAGGAGGTTTCCTGTAGATCGTTGCCACCCCTCCTCAGGCTGGCCTCACGCAGGGCACTGCCCCGCTCGCTCCAGCTTCCTGCAGGCCTGCTCCGTTTTGCTCACACTTTGGGCGGTGTCCAGCACTGCTGCCCCCACTGAGACCTCTTAGGGAAGCCTCCTGTAGGTGCAGTGGAGAGGCACGGTTAAAACCATCCTCAGTTTGCTGTATGTGCTGTGTCCGTGATGGACAGTGCCCGTGGAACCATGCCCAAACTCGGCCCTCATCCCCTGCTGGGCTGGCTAATGCCTCAGGCTGGGCACGGGCCCGGCAGAGCTCCCAGCCCCAGCTGGCATCGCCATCCCACGCCTCACTTGGGCCCTGGACGTCACTGGAACCCTTTAACCAGCTGGCTGGGGCCACGTATGGCTCGTGCAGATGGAGATGGCTCCTGCTCAGCAAATCTGTGCTCTCACTGTCCCCCTCATGCAATTAGTAAATTCATTCACATTTCAATTACTTTACATCTTAGTTACTCCACCATTGTCTGTCTTGAGCCAATGAGTTTTCAGGGTTGTCCAGTTTTACTAAGAACGCTACCCCAGAGGTATTCTATATTGGTATTATTGTAAATATTTCATGGATGCACTTGCATTTGCCCCCTGAGGGTGAAGTGTCACGGATGGAATGGGAAGTTCTCCTAGCCCCTGACCCTGCCAAACCGGACAGGGCTCCCTGGCTCCTGCAGGGACCTGCTTGGCCTCACTGCATCAGCGCAAAGATGCTGCTCTGGGTGATTCCTGGTACTGTTTTAGGAGGCTGAGTCCAGTCACTCCAGAGCCCTGGGCTCTGCCAGCTGCAGCCAGGCACTCCCTGTGACATGCCCTGTGCTGGGGCAGCTCCAGCTCGTGCCCTCACTGCACTGTTGCCAGTCACTGGTACCTGCTCCTCACAGGCCCTTGGTGGCACTTGTGCCATGCTGTCCACGGTCCCTCTCGAAGGCAGCTGTTTTCTGATGTGTGCAGCTGCTGAGGCTGCCACGTTAGGCTTTCCTCAGGGATTAACAAGTCTCCTTACTTCCACGGGAAACTGCGCAGGCTGCACCAGCAAGTCCCGAAAGGTGACAGGGACACACGGCCAGCAGGCCAGGAACAGGAACGCTGGGAACAGCTGGGACACTGCAGCTCCAGGAGGCCGGAGGTGGTGGCCGGGCGCCCCTGCCCAGCCGCGGAGCGCCGGATGACCCGGGGACACTGCTCAGGGCCTCGGGCACGGGCAGCGCTCGCTCCCTGTCCCGGGCAGCAGTGACCGCGTGTCCGTTCGTCCCCTTCGCGTTTGCACACCGAGCGCTACCTGCGTGCCCTGCTTTAAAAACCTACCACATAAACACAAACGTCACAGTGCTTTTAGCAAGAAACTGGGAATAACACTGGCGCGATCCCCGTGAGAAAAGCCTGCTGTGTGGTCACCGTGCGGCACCGGTGAGCGCCGCTCGGCCGCGGGCGGCCCCGGTACCGACCGGGGCCATCACGGCCGTGCCCGCCGGAGCCCGCGGCCCGCTGCCGTGCCCGCCGCCCGGCCCGGGCCCTTCCGCGCCGCCGGTGCCGCCGCCCCGCCCGTTCCGCGCCGTCATTTCCGCGGCCGCGGCGCTTCCGGGTCGCGCGCGGCCCCGCGCCCGTTCCGCCGGACCCGGACCCGGAAGCGGCTGCGCGGCCCCGCGGCGGCGGCGGCGGCGCCGGTAAGTGCGGGGGGGGGGGGGGGGCGGTCGGGGCCGCGCTGTCAGCCCCTCGCAGGGCCCCCGCGGGATGCCGTGACCGGCGGCAGCGGCTGTCAGCCTGCCCGGGACGCGGCTCGGGGGCACCGGGGCTCCCCGGGCGCGCAGGCGGGGCCGCTCCCGCGGGGTGTCCCGGCGGCGGGGCGGGAGCGGCGCAGCGCGGGGCAGACGGAGCGGGTCAGGCGAGCGTCCGCCGGCGATGGGTGGCGGGGGACAGGTGAGTGCGGCTGGAGCGGCAGGGACCGGCACGGTCCGGCAGGAGCCCCCGGGATGCCCTGGGGATGTCCGCGGGAGCGGGGGGCACACGGCTGCCGTGCGGCCTCCGGCCGGGTGCCGGTCACTCCATCCCAGTCCCCGGTCACACGCCCCCTGTCCCCGTGTCCTGGCTGCTCCTGCCGGCCGCTCCAGGTGGGCGCTTTGAGCGGGGTCACACCCAAATGCCTTTCTGCAGGGGGCTCTCGGTTCTGCTCCCGCTTGCCAGTGCCATCAGAACCGTGGACACCGCAGGGGAGCGGGAAAGGTGGCCAGGAGATGCAGCAATGAGTTGATTTCTGTGCTACTGGAAGTTTGGTAGTTGACTAAACAGATGCCAGAGCCAAGCTTGGATATCCTGAGTGTGTTCTACACGATTTTAGGCGTCGGGGCGTTATCAGGTAGATGCAAGACTGGGAATTAGACTCTCTCAGTTACTTTTCCAAATTCAGAACAGCTCCATTCACGGACACTTTTTGGGTTAGATTAAAAATAAATTGAGATCAGCATGTACGTATAGACTTGTACAGAAATAACTGAAGCAGGGAGAACCAGTTTAGTCCACTTCTGTATCAGTCATATTTCAGGTCTTTGTTGTAACACCCTTTCCTCATCTGTTGGTTAAATTTTCACCCAATTGCAACATGTAACAATTAAAAATAACAACTAACAAATGTTAAAATAACAAGTAACAGGTACATTCTCGTTGTGCATTTCCTTTGGATCAGTGAAGGCCTCTGCAGGTGGAGCAGCCTGGCACAGGGATCTGTGTTATGCGTTCTGTAGCACGAAATTTTCCCGACCATTCGAAGTTGTGGGCGTGAAAAGCACACACCTGTATGGAAAGGTCAGTTATGGCAGCACGTGGCACAGCACATGAGCTCACAGCACATACTGCTCACGTCCCCAGGTAGGAGCAGCCCGTCTCCCATATGGTCACTCTTTTTGGAGATCACACAGTCACTGAGGCTGGAAAAAGCCTCTGAGATCATCGAGCCCAGCCTCTGACTCGCCACCCCCGTGTCAACCAGGCCAGAGCACTGAGTGCCACGTCCAGTCATTCCCTGAGCACCTCAGGGCTGGTGGTTCCACCACCTCCCAGGGCAGCCCCTTCCAACCCTGACTACCCTTTGTGTGAAGAAATTCCTCCTGATGTCCAGAATTCCTTCTGATGTCCAAGGGCAAGTGACACTGGCTGAGAAATGGGGACGGAGCTCAGGCACTGGAAGGGGCAGGTTGGAGCTGTGGGGGCAGAGCCCGGGGCTGTCAGTGCTGGCAGCGATGCTGCCCACACCTGGGACCTGCTGATGCTGCCCACACCTGGGACCTGCTGATGCTGCCCACACCTGGGACCTGCTGTGCAGGGAGGAGCTGCCTCAGGGGCTGGGGCAGCCCTGCTCCAGGGCGCTTCTGTGAGTGCCTCTGACACAGACTCCAGGCTGTGTTTAATGTTAACTCTGTGTGTGTGTGAGCTGAGGAGCTCCATCACACTGTGATGCCTTGTTGCTCACTGTCTGTGAGCTCAGTTTCGTATCCCAGACTGCAAAAGGGCAATCCCTACCTTGTTTGCTTATTGCCTGAGAAGTGTTGTATCTAAATCCATTATTCTGAGAGCATAACAAAGCTCCTTGAATATGGTTTGTGTGCTCTTGAAAGAGACGGACCCAAAATTAAAAGCCAGAGGAACAGGGGATTCATCTTTTGCTGAAGAAATGTGAATCTGTTCAGTTCTATTTGACATAAAGTCCCAAAGGATCTGAAGGTCTCGGGCATCTTTAAGTAGGTCTGATCATCATGAGTTTCTTAAGTCAGAAGCAGCTTTCATGCTGCTATATTTAAAAAATAAGATTATGATCATGTTTTTAATGCAATAACCATATTTACACGCACTCAAAAGTGGAATGGCAACAACCTAAAGAAACTGGCAAAGACCGAAGTGTTTGTTTGACAGGTGCTGCTGTTTAAGGCACAGCCCCCTGCCTGGCAGTGTCAGAGCAGCCTCCGTGGTGCTGCTGCAGAGCTGTGCAGTGGCTGTGCTGTGAGCCCCTGGGCTGGCTGGACCTGCATCGTGTCCCCAGGCCCTGTCCTGGCTCCAGACAAGGCAGCTTCTGTGAGCCTGGGGGCCTTTGTGTATGTAAAACCCAAAGAGAGTTGCATCTCTCTCAGTAGCAAACAGGTAAAATGGTGAAGCTTTCTGCTTCTGGTTTTTTTTTTTTTTTTTTTTTTTTTAAGATTGAAGCTTGTATTGATGTTTATGAGTGATGTATATGTTTATTAGGTTTTTTAGGCTCTTGAATATCACACTGAGAATTGTGAAAATAGAAGCTCTAGTCTGATATTCGAGCACTCCTAGCCTGTTCTTTCATTCTCCACTCTACAACAAGATATTTTATTTATCACAGAACCCAAGAGTGGTTTGAGTTGGAAGGGAGTTCAAAGCCCATTCAGTGCCACCCCTGCCACGGCAGGGACACCTCCCACTGTCCCAGGTGCTCCCAGCCCCAGTGTCCAGCCTGGCCTTGGGCACTGCCAGAAATCCAGGGGCAGCCCCAGCTGCTCTGGGCACTGTGCCAGGGCTGCCCACCCTGCCAGGGAACAATTCCCAATTCCCAATCTCCCATCCAACCCTGCCCTCTGGCACTGGGAGCCATTCCCTGGGTCCTGTCCCTCCATGCCCTGTATATAGTGTCTCTCCATCTTTCCTGTAGACTCCCTTCAGAGGCTGGAAGGCTGCATTTGGGTCACTCCTGGGCCTTCTCTTCTCCAGGCTGAACAATCCCCATTCTCTCAGCCCTTCCTCACAGCAGAGGTGCTCCCTCCATCCCTCTAATCATTTTTGTGGCCTCCTCCAGACCCACTCCAACGGGGTGATGGCCTTTAGGAATGTTCAAGCTCAGCAAATTGTCTTCAAAGCATTTTAGGCATATGAGTGACAGAAAGTGTTCCATGGAAAAGCACCTTTGTTGAAAGTGTTCCTTCCCAGCTTTCTGTGCAAAAGTCCATCAGCTTCACCTTCTCCTGGACAGGGACTGCTGTTCCCCTGGAAAAGAGTGTTCAGCAGGAATAAAAGTGAAATGAACATTATGTGTTATTTACAAGGCCCTCTGGTTTTGTTTTGCTGTTTTAAAGCCAGCAGCAATTAAGCCTCAAACATGAACTCAGAGATATTTTTCCTGGCTAGGGATTCTCCCGCACACGTGCTGTGGAATTGGGTCGGGGGGCTCCGGGGTTGTGGGTCATCCCAGTGTGACACCACAGCTGTGCTGTGTGTCAGGGAATGCCTGCAGACAGCGTGAAAAACCAAGCTTAATCAGAGACGTTAAAAATTAAGCGAAGTGTTTGCACGTATTGAGGCGAGGCAGAGCCCGGGCAGGACGCGGCGCTGGGAGCCTGGATCCCAGCGTTCAGCACAATATCTGAATGAAAAATGACAACACTTTGTCATCTGTTCAAATTGATATTGCACTCTCGGCAGTGACAGCTGAAAAGGCCCACAGGTGCCATATAAAGAGGTGACCATGTTGTCATATTTCATTTAGGCATCCCTCTGCAAAGCCATAATTACCTAATTAGGTTGTTAATTAGGAGATTAGCATTTCGCTATATTGATAGAATGCTCTTTGCAGGCATGAGTCTAGATACAGATTTGTCTGCCCTAATTTATAATCTCTGCATTTTTATACTTATTTATTTGCTTAAAATCTTGATGCAAGATTTCTTAGGTTAGCAGAGAATCAACTTGTCTGCAATTAAACAAAGATTTGACAAAATCAGGAAAGAGAAGAGTGAATACTCCCCATACATACCCCAATATTTTTCCCCCCTCTAAAGCTCAGTGATTAAAATATTGGAATTGGTGTTATTTGCATCCTGATTAGTGTGACAACAAAAGTATAGCCAAATTCCAAGCAGTTCAAAAATACAGAGCTAATGCCAGATTGATTTACAGGTCTGGAAAGGAACAAATAATTTGTTGGAAGTTGTGTGTAATGTAGTGTTTGCTCATCATAACTTCCCAATTCCAGTCTCTCTTGTGAGAAAGCCTCTTTATATGACTGTAAATGATTATTTCCTTTTTAATGATAGGACCAGAGTGTGAGTGACAGCTTCTGCAGATAAGTATTCACTCTTAAATGCACTTGAGCTTTTGCTGAAACATAAACTTGAATGTTCGTATATTTCAGTTCACTTTCCTTTATCCTGCCTGCCCAGGACCTGTCTGTGTTTGAGGGGGTTGATTATTTTTGCTGCTGCAAATGCAGATAACCAGAACCATTTCTTGTGCAATTGCATACAGAAGTTGGCTGGGAAATTATTTCATATAACCTGAATCATAAATTTTGAAGTATGTTCATGCTGTCCTGCTTATATGACGCTGGGGGAAAAATCAATTTTTAATTCTAATCTGCCTATCTTTTTCATTAGTTTTTAAAGATCACTTTGAAGAGCTACAGTCAAGGAGGTGTTTGAGTACAGGGACTGTGGAAGCCCTTGAATGATAACATGACCTGCATTGGTATATATTTTTTCCAGCTTTTGAGTTTGTTAACAATTGTCTTGGATCCAAATTGTACCTTCCACAACTTGTGTCTTTGGAATGCTTTTGTTTACTTTGAATAGGGCTTTAATTGTTTATTACTTCCTTTAGGAGGATAGTAAATTTAAACAATATTAAAACAAACAAACAAAAAACCAAAACCAATCTACAGCTTTTCAGAACATGAGGAAAGGAGCTTACTTTTATAATTTAGAGAGGAAGATACATGGCAGGAGTTGGCTTGAGAGTTTTGTGGAGAAATTGGAACTGCTTTTAGCCATTTGAAATGGAGGACTCTTAAACATTCAATTAAAATTGGTGGAACTTCAAAGTTGTAGCTCTTTCCTGCAGCAGAACATTTTTAGCTGCTGACAGCTTTCTCTGATTTTATTGTTTCTTGGAGCTTATTTAGAGGTCTCTGTATTTCAAAGCATGAAAAGCAAAAATATCAACCCTTCACGTGAGGAAAATGTTTCCTGTAAGATGCCATAGAAAGGTGGCACTGGCTTGTCATTCCAGGGACACGTCCTTGAGTCAGAAGTGTGCTGGTGGCACCACAGGGCTTTTGGTGGAGCTGGAGGGTTCTGACCTGGAGCCTGCGACCTTTCGGGGACAGGTACAGGGTGTGAAAGTGGCTGCTGGCTCTGGTGTCACCTCACCACGAGAAATCCGTAGTTCTGCTGGAAAATGTGTCAGGACCTGCAGGAGGGAGCGGGGCTGGGGGCAGTGGGTGGCAGAGAGGGGCCCTGCCCCACTGCTGGCAGCTCTGGAGGTGAGACACGGCTGCCCCGGCTCTCCTGCTGCTGTGGTGTGGATAGTCTCAGTTCAGTCAGAGAGAAAAAGAGAAAGATTTTTCCCAGGCTTAACCTGGCACAAATCTTTCTCTTTTTCTCTCTGACTGAACTGAGAATATCCACAGTGTGGGGCAGTGACAGGGACGAGCCACCTTGCGCTGGGCAGTGAGAGTGAGGCATTGTGTCAAACTCCACTGTGTTCATTTAAAAAACCCCAGGAAATCCATTCCAAAATAGCTGCGTTTTCCCCAAAGTGAGGAAAGCTGCACTCAGCATTTTTCAGGCTCAAGGTCAAACGTTTCCCCTGCAGACAGCAGTGAGCAGGGCTGGCACATGGCTGCAGTGCCCCCAGTCAGTGGGTCCAGCACGGAGCGTGGTTCCAGCTGTGCCTGCTGCTGTCTGCAGGATGGATGGGGGGCATGGCAGCCGTGAGGTTTAGCTTGTCCTTTCCCCTAATGCCACACTCGCTTTGATACCTCGTTGTCACCTCGTGTAGGTTAACATGCAGGTATGATACTCTGTGTGGGGCGTTTGGTGGGGAAGCAGCAAAGCCAGACAATCTTTATTTAAATAATTGCAGTACATCAAGCGAGCAGGAGGGTCACAAGAACAGTTAACATGTTGTGATGATGAAGTTGCCTCCCGAAATTCAGCTGTGTGTTGAAGGTACAGCCTGCATGGCTGCAGATCCTTTTCCAAGACCTTTGTGTCACCTCCTGGCAGCGGAGTCGTTTGTTAGCGCGCTCTGCATTCCTCATTGTGTGCGGGGTTATGAATGAGCCTGATCTGCATAAAGGCCTGCTTCCCTCGCTGGGAGAGCCCATCCGTGCCATAAATACAGCCGTGGGGTGCTGCCACAGGAATACTGCTGATAAAAATAGGAGACTGAGATGCAGCTGTCTGATGCTGCCACAAAGTTCCTGCGAATCGCGGCGAGGCGCTCAGCCTCTTGATGGTGTGGTTGGACACCTTTGGGGACGTTCTGTGCCTGCACCAGGCTGCTGGGGGGCTCTGCTCCCCAGGGCCTCGGGGCAGAATCACAGCAACGGGGCCAAGAAGGGGAGGGGGAGCATTCATTCCTGGGGTGTTGGTCAGACAATGTGCAGAAAGTTAGATAGGTGAATAATAAAGATCAGAAGAAAGTGAAAATCCCTGTCCACCTGTGTGATGATCACGGGTGTTTGCCACTCAGTACATCATGGAAACCCCAGCCTGTGTATCCTGTTGTACAGAAATACCAAACTCTAAAATTTTGGGGATTTCACACTGCTCTCTTCAGTTTTAGTTTTTGCACAGAGTATGTTTGACAGCTGCCTGCGAAGCGCTTTATTCAATGGTAGAATATTATTTATATAGTGCAAGTATTAGAAGAACATTTATTTTTTGTTTATGATTAAAGAATGTATAAGGTGCTGATGCTTTGCAGGTCCCTGAATTCCGTTGCATTCGGCTCCTCCGTGAGGATGTGGTGATGGTGTGTGGGTGGAGGAGTGCAGAAGGGGTGTGCTGGCAGATCTCAGCAGATCTAGACGTTGATTTGGGTCTGTGATTTTGCTGGAACCTTCAAGGTGTTTGTGTAAAGGTTTGCAAAACTGATCTTTGCTTCTTTGTGTTCTTCTCTCTTAGTGGAAGTCACTGCTCCTCAGAGCAGGTCTGTGCCTTTAGCAGCAGGAGAACTGGTTAGAATTCTGTAGGCTGCAACTACTAAATATGGCATCAAAACCTGGACTGAATCTGGGGGTCTGAACTTTTGTTTGTTTGTTTTTTGAAGGATATTAACTGTTAAGAGAGTTTCCAGTTAGCATTAATATGTTGAGAAATGAGCTTTAATGTACCTTTTTGAGAATTCTGAAGAGGAGGAAATAAAAATATGTTTGTGTTGAACTTGTGTAGAATTTCCAGCACTTTCTCAGCGTTCAGGTTTATGGGAAAGGCAGTTGCACATGTACAGTTGGGAAGAAGCTTGGCTGATTTAGCACACAACTGTTAATGGCAGGAAGTCGGGGTGCAGAGTATAAAGGTAAAACTCTCGCATCTGCTGTTACATGTTGTTAACTCCCTCAGCAGACATTAAATCATTTCAAGTACAATAATAGTGTGGGAGGTAAATTAACTAACCATTAACAATCTTATAAATACACAATTAACATGCCAACATTTATATGACACATTGATGGGGCAGCAGTAATTTTTGATTGGGAGTTTGCAGACCTTTCCGACGCCTGAGGCTGTTGCTTATTTAAACAAGTTTTTGCCAATTGCAGGTACACGTGGCCTTTCCTAATCAGTGAGTAGAAATAATTCAATTTAAAGAACATTCTCCACATGTGTTTTGCCATGTCCATAAGCTGTACTTGGGTGTGTCTGTGTTTTTCAAGCCTGACTGTGCTGGTCACGCTGGTGCAGGGTCAGAGCCCTGGACACATCAGTCCTTTGGGTGGGACATTTGCCTTGTGGCCTCTCCCTTGGAGGACAGTGAGAACTCCCTCAGGAGCAGCCCTGCTTGCTTTGATGGAAAGAGTCAGAAAATTAAAACAGAGTGTGGAGTTGCAGTGCTGCTGAGGCTGGCAGGAGCCTCTGGAGATCCCATCCAAACTCCCACCTCCAGGCAGGGCCAGCAAAGCTCAGGCCGTGCCCAGTTGGGCTTTGAGGGTCTCCAAGGATCCTGCTGGAGTGAATTTCACAAATAGCATGATTTATGGGGACATAAAAAGGGGACATGGCAAAATGCATTCTCTGGTTCAGGACAAGCCTGGCTGGTCCTTTCTGTCCCTTCCCTCTGTTAAAACATCCCAGAAGGCCAGCTGCCTTTAGCAGATTTTCATGGGAAGTGGCTTTGTGTGATTTAGGCAGCAGTTTTGCAAGCAGCAAGGACAGGAGATTGCTGGTGTTTCTGAGTTCAAAATCCCAAACACACACACGCAGCTCTGTAAAGTGTTTTCCTCTGGTTGGAAAAGCAGTGGGCATTTCAAACTTCTGGAATTTGCATCTAGTCTTGCCCTGTGTGTGGGCTCACACCGAGCCCCCTCAGGTGGAGGTGTCCCCACAGCTCGGGCTGCTGCTCACTGATGGACTCGCTGCATGAACAGGAATAATTATTTTTTTTCTTTTTAGGTTATTTTCAGCAGGTAATTTTTTGATCCAGCTTACCCCACAGCTCCACTGCCAGCTTTGGGAGATGGTGGAATTCCTGGAACAGGTCAGGCAGGGCATGGAGCTGCCCCTTTCAGAGTCAGCCCGGGCTTGAATTAGATTGGCATCACTACAAACCCACAGCTACAGAAAAATCAGATAACAATGTGAGCGTGGTTTGGGTTTTGTGGTTTGGGTTTTTTTTCAATTTTCCTTTTTGCCCTCTACTTTGTTTCAAAAGGCCACTTGAGTGCTCTGAATGAAATATCTTAGGTAAGTGGCAATTACTGTTCTTAAAGTGCTTTAGAGCTCAGGCGTGTGGTATTTGGTCACAGAGCTTTCCGTGTTACAGCAGTTGCCCTGTGTGAAGCACCATGCAGCAGCAGATGTTCAATATTCTGCCCTGAGACACTAATCTCTTCATGTTTAAAGCTTTTCCTGGAAATACAAAACCTGAAGAGAGTCTGTAATAAGTTACTCAAAAAGTTGGTGTGTAGATGCAGAAGCAAAACAGAAACACAGTTATGATGGGTGAAAAGAAATCCAAAACCCCGTCGGTTTTGTAAATGGATTAGTTGGAATAGGCAGATGTTTCTGCTCTGGATTCTCTTGCCATCCTCCTGTGTGCAGCACTGTGGGGTGTTTTGGCTTACAGCAGCCATGTGTTGTAGAGTACAGGGACCTGTCTGTGGGGATTCTTGTGTTCCATTGTCCTGGGACTCAGGTTCCAAGCTGCCCTCCAGAAACCCCCTGTTCCTTAAACGGATCTCAGCAATGGATCTCAATGTGGCATAAGTAAACTGGGGCAGAACGAAACAGTTTAAACAGAATTAAACCCCAAGTCAGTCAGGGTCACATCCCAAATAGTGCCCTTCGGGAAGGGGGGTTTGAGCCCTTTGTGCTTGCTCCTAAAATGTTGTGTATGCTATTTCTAGGTACGTGTGTCCATGAAGCAAGATGGAGAGGAGATAGTACAGTGAGGTGGTGGCCTTGTGACAGAATGGCTTTCCTGGACAACCCAACCATTATCCTGGCTCACATTCGGCAGTCGCACGTGACCAGCGATGACACGGGGATGTGCGAGATGGTCCTGATCGACCACGACGTGGACCTGGAGAAGTTCAACCCCTCCTCAGCATTTGGGGACAGCGGCTCAGAGCCCCAGGGCAGCAACGGGGACACTCAGGGCTACGTGTACTCCCAGTCAGTGGACATTACCTCAAGCTGGGACTTCGGGATCAGGAGGCGGTCGAACACAGGTGCGTGTGTCTGCAGCAGCACTGCCCTGCAGGCCCAGCCTCCCTGAGCCTGCCTGCCTGGACAGACCAGGGCCTGACAGCTTGGTGTCTGTCAAACTCCTTTGGCAGTGCTGAGCCCCTTTCACAGAAGGATATGTAATGATTCCGTTACTTTAGTGTGCTGTCAACTGAGCCTTAATTGCTGTTTTACCTATTCCTGTACAGGGGAACATTGAGGTAGTCAGTTTTATATATATAAAAAAAATTCAAATTGTGGAGACATCAAATCTAAATCCAAAGTGCATGAACAGTCTTTGATATCTCTATTGTTACTGTCTGGAGGGGTGTTAACTTTTGAACAGGATAGTTATTTTCTGAGAAAAAATCTGCCTAGTGAGGCATCAAATGTAT
This sequence comes from Vidua chalybeata, assembly GCF_026979565.1. Lineage (NCBI taxonomy): Eukaryota > Metazoa > Chordata > Aves > Passeriformes > Viduidae > Vidua > Vidua chalybeata. Next base: position 733,927 of record NC_071550.1, read on the forward strand.
TTGTTATAAAAGAGGGGAATGAAGTTTGATGTGAGCCAGCAAAGGGAATGATTTGTCTGTATTTTGTCTCTTAAAGTTTTATTTCTGAGAAAAACCTTGAGCTAGGGTTTAAGGTACCAGATTAGGAAGTTTAAGGGTGAACACCTTTGCATTTTGTCATGACTGGCAGAAAGCTCTGCCAGGTGGTGTTTCATACAAGGGATATCCAGACTTCTGCTTAGACCTGAGGAACATCATGAACAGGAGTTCTGTGAGGTAAAATACAGATGAGAAGGTTGGTGTGCGGTGGTCAGTACTGACCTCTATTTTCCTCTTTCTGTATAGTTTTTTAAAAATGATTTCTGCAGGTATTATAACACCACCTAGAGCCCAGAAAGCACCTCTGTGCTCTGCTTCTCCAGGAAAACGTGTGTGGTGTTGGAGATACGGAAATGCCTTTTACAAGGAGGAAGTTGTGAGAGGTTCCAGAAAAGCTGGGGCACTGATCTCCTGTGGCAGAGTGAGGTTTGGAAATAACCTGAGATTACAGCCCAGCCTGGCAGGAGGGTGTGCTGGCAAGCCAGGCTGCCCTGGGGCTGGGCCAGCTCATGAGGAACGAGAGGCAGAGTTTGAAAATTTATAGAATTACTCCAGAAAATGATTCCGAGGGATCACTACACCCAGGGAGCAGACTGATGGAGTAATCCCCATTTGAATTTTAGTTTGAAGTCATTTCAGGTGCCAGCTGGGGGCATATTCTAAGGTCAGGGGACAGGGCAGTGCCAGGGGCTGGGTGTGGGTGAGCCCAGAGTGCCCAGGCCAGGAGCAAAGGCTCAGCTCGGGGCTGAGTGAAACCACAGCTGCCCTTGGGCAGCCACCAAACTTTGGGTTTGTCCCACCCAAAAGTGTCCCTGGCTGCCTGTGCCAGCGAGCCCTGAGTCATTCACACTTTAACAGGTGCTGGCCATTCCACCTGGATTGGCACTGCTGCAGCACAGCCCCACACTGAAATGGTCATTTGTGACCAGCTCTAGGTGGAGGAACAGGGGAGTCGGGGAGGTGCTGACTGTGCTCTTGGACATTTGTTTTGTCAGGGGGTGGAAATATCAAACGGGATAAAAACGTGCATTATCTTGTTTCTAGTCTACGGTTTTTGTTTAATTCTTTGTTTACCTGTTCATCTAAGGGATCTTTTATGATAGTAAAATATTATCATATTATTTATTTATATTTTCTTATAGCTCGTTTGGAAAGAAAGGGTTTTGGAAGGCAATTTTGAGTTACAGTGTGGGCAGTAACTAGTACAAATGTGGAGCTTTTCTTTCAGAATAAAATATCTATGCTACAGCAGTGTTTTCCCAACATTTAAACTTATGAGAAAGGGATATTTTTCTTATTTCATTAAGAGGAAGCTACCTAGAGGTATTCAGGTTCTAGCATTGTGTTTTTAATGGGAGATACTTATCAAAGTCCCCATTTGTGCTTGTACCTTAAACTGCTTGCTACAGCTGTTAAACTTCAAAGGAGTATTTTTTATCAGTTCCCTTATTGACAGTTTTTATGGGGAAAAAATAACTTCCTTGTCCACAATTCAGTTCAAAGACCTAAATGTAAAAGAATAATAACAGACAGGATAGAAAATATTTATTAATGTTTTTCTAATTGCTGAAAAGGCTCAGGGAACTCCACTTGTATCCAAAAATTGTCAGAGTAATTTAGCATTTTAGAATCTCTTCTACAAACCCATTTTAGTTAATGAATTATCTCAATACATCAAAACTGCTAATATGTGCAGCGAATTGTTTCCTTTGGGGATCAGCACTGTTAGTTCTACTTCCCTGGCTAATCTGCTTATTCTGAGTAGATGACATCAGTGCTTTCTTGGGGTCATTGTCTTGGGTGGCTTCCATCAGGTTTCTTCCCCACGGAAGCTCCTACTGTTAACAAAAAAGGTAATTTAAGTTGTTGTCTGGTACCCCGGGCTGCAAGTTCTTTGGTATCAGAACTATTTGGGGCTTTTTTTCCCGACCATATTTTGAAGATGGAGTCAAAATATATGTAAAGAAATACTATATTCATTTTAGGATTTGACTAATGTTGTGAAGATACAAATCATTTATTTTACTACCTATAAACTGTTTCAGCCTACTGAAGAAAAAGCTGTGCTAATTTATATCGCTTTGACATTTTATAATTTTCATGATTTTTAGATAAAGGATTTTATATTTAAAACTTTAATAGTCTAGTCTGAGTTCATTTATCTTTAATTTTTGAAACGGGTAGAGTAATTCATAACAGTAATTTTATTCCTGTAATGTAATATTCACTTCAGTTCATTTGTGCATTAAAATTCCTTTAAGACCGTTATTAATGATTTATATAATGAAATGTCATATTAATCACAGAAGTTTTCACATTTTATTATTCTCTTCCATGTTAATACTATCTTTATGATCTCTATTAATGTTTTATATCCTCTAATTTCAATTATAAATCAAGAACATTTTCATGTTTTTGTTGGTATTTGCTTTTCAGGGGTGCCACCTTTAAAATTTTATGACTTTTCCCCCTACATATGCAGTATAAAACATCTTTATTCATATAAAGGTAGTTAATTATGTCTTTGTTTATAGTAAACTTTCATTGACAAACTTATAGTTGTAATATTTCTTTTCAAGCTCAGAGACTAGAACGTCTGCGGAAAGAGAGACAAAATCAAATAAAATGCAAAAACGTTCAGTGGAAAGACAGGAATACTTCTTGCTCAGGTAAAAGAAAACCTCTTTTGTTTCCCTGCTGTGTGTATCCGTGCCTCTGACGGTTCCAGCGTTTGCAGTGTGCAGTTTTCCCCCAGGGTTCCGGAGCACACGGGCACTGCCAGTTCTTTGTGCTGCCCCGGGTGCCAGCCGGGCCAGGCGCTGCCCGGAGCTCACCGAGCCCGGGAGGTGTCACACCCACTTGGGCCGTGCACTCCTGGGGTGGGTCCTGCCCCCCAGGCACCTGTGGGGCTGGGCTGTCTCACCTGGGGGCTCTCAGAGGGGCCTGGGCAGGGCAGAGCCCTCGTGGTGCTGCGGGGACAGCACGGGGACAGGTGTGGGGACAGGACATGGGGACAGGACATGGGGACAGGTGCGGGGACAGGTGTGGGGACAGGTGTGGGGACAGCACGGGGACAGGTGTGGGGACAGGTGTGGGGACAGGTGTGGGGACAGGACACGGGGACAGGTGCAGGGACAGGTGTGGGGACAGGACGTGGGGACAGGACATGGGGACAGGTGTGGGGACAGGTGTGGGGACAGGACACGGGGACAGGTGTGGGGACAGGTGTGGGGACAGGACACGGGGACAGGTGTGGGGACAGGTGTGGGGACAGGACATGGGGACAGGTGTGGGGACAGGACATGGGGACAGGACATGGGGACAGGTGTGGGGACAGGTGTGGGGACAGGTGTGGGGACAGGTGTGGGGACAGGACATGGGGACAGGATATGGGGACAGGTGTGGGGACAGGTGTGGGGACAGGACATGGGGACAGGTGTGGGGACAGCACGGGGACAGGACACGGGGACAGGTGTGGGGACAGCACGGGGACAGGTGTGGGGACAGGTGTGGGGACAGGTGTGGGGACAGGACATGGGGACAGGTGTGGGGACAGGTGTGGGGACAGGACATGGGGACAGGTGTGGGGACAGAACGTGGGGACAGGACATGGGGACAGGTGTGGGGACAGCACGGGGACAGGTGTGGGGACAGGACACGGGGACAGGTGTGGGGACAGGACACGGGGACAGGTGTGGGGACAGGTGTGGGGACAGGTGTGGGGACAGGACATGGGGACAGGTGTGGGGACAGGACACGGGGACAGGTGTGGGGACAGGTGTGGGGACAGGACATGGGGACAGGTGTGGGGACAGCACGGGGACAGGTGTGGGGACAGGACACGGGGACAGGTGTGGGGACAGGACACGGGGACAGGTGTGGGGACAGGACATGGGGACAGCACGGGGGACAGGACATGGGGACAGGACACGGGGACAGGTGTGGGGACAGGTGCAGGGACAGGTGTGGGGACAGGACATGGGGACAGGTGTGGGGACAGGTGCAGGGACAGGTGTGGGGACAGGACATGGGGACAGGTGTGGGGACAGGACACGGGGACAGGACATGGGGACAGGACATGGGGACAGGACATGGGGACAGGACATGGGGACAGGTGCGGGGACAGGTGCAGGGACAGGCCGTGGCTCTGCCCAGGTGTCTGCACTCCCAGCACAGATCAGGGTCTCCAGGGCACTTCCCAGCCACTTCCAGCAGCGTTTGGTGCCATGGAGGATTTTGTGGAGTTTACTTGTATAGAGTGGTTTTGTAGCTACTTCTTTAGATAAGGTGCAAATCTAAAGAAATAAAGGGTGTATGTATGATCTACTTAAATGCAAGCATAATAAATGCTGGCTTGGCTTATCTTGCCTTTCCTTGGTAAATCTATTATCACTGATTTCTCAAAAAATATTAAATTCTATTTTTGTTAATTATATAATTAAGTATTTGTGACTGGATGTTCTACATAGTTTAAATTGTAGTGTATGAAATTACAAATCTGTCTCAATTTTCCTATTTTAGACCTCAAGCTAGTTTCTATTTCTGTTGTATTTGACAGACATTCAAACCTTTGTATGGTTTGTCATGCCTACTTCTTTCAGAATTTGTGTATATCTTAATGAGGTCCCTCTGTAATCTCCCTTTTTTTGCCTAATTCCTCATATCTCCGTGGCTGTCACTTGCAGAACGTTTTCCAGCACTCTGATATCTTTTTCAGAGGAGTGAACAAAGCTGCTCACACGAGCAGCACGGTCGCACTAATCCTTAATTCAGTGTTCAGCTGTGTTGGATACCCCCATTAATGCATTCTGAAATGTTTTTGCCTTCCTCCTTCTGTAAGCAGAGCTGTAGGTTTTAAAGGTTAATCTACCATAACCTCCAACTCTTTGCTCAGTATTTTATAGCACTTGGCCAGTGATGGTGCAGATCTCCCCTGTGCCTCCTGCACTCTGAGCTGGCTCAGGCTCGGGCTCCTGCTGCTCCCGGGGGTCCTGGGGGCTTCCCCCCTCATCTGTCCCCAGCAGCCCCCCTTGTCCCCTCTGAGCAATGTGCTGGCATTGCAAAGGAATCAGTCCCTGCCTGCTGCAGAGCAGATTTAAATAAAAAAATAAATAACTTACACAAGAACTCCAGGCACTCGGGGCTGTTGGCAGAGCTGGTTTTCCTTCTCTGCTTGGCCACTGAGGTCTGAGTGCTTCTCCCTTCCTTGCACAAACAACACTGCAGCAGGGAGAAGGAGGAGCCCTTCAGGATCTCCTCTGTACCTTTACATCGTACATTCCTTCATTTCAGAGCATATAAATTAACAATGTGTCAAGGAAATCCTTCCAAAGTCTTGCATTCAGCCCATACTGACATGCAAGACATGCAGAATAGCTGTAGATAAAAACTTCATTTTTCACCTGTACGAGTAAAACCATTGCATTGGATTCCAATGTCCTTTCCAAGAGCCCAAGAATTATCAGTTGAAGGTAATACTCCAGCATAATGCTTTAGATTAAAAAAAAAAAAAAAAAATCAGTTACAAGAGCTTGTTGAAAAACCAAAACAACCTAATGGAGTTAAAGTGGCCACATTGAAAGGGATTAAATCAAGCTTTTTTGGTTAATTGCAGCCTCTCACAAGCCCGCTGGGGATCTCTCAGTGCCAGTATTTAGCACCTCTGCCAACTGCCTGAATTTTAAGGCAATCTGCTGATAAAAATAAATGGAGCTTTTGACTAGTTATCATTTGACAGGTTTTAATTTTGCACTCTAAGAAATGAAGCAGGTCCCTGCAGATCAAGTGCCGGGTCATTCCCTCTTGGGAACAGTTCCATTTCCCTGGAGAAGCAAGATGGGATCTGTGAGCTGTGGGGGAAGCCCAGGGCAGGAGTGCTGGGCTGGCAGGGATTGATGGAAGCTGGGGGCTCTGCTTCCTGGAGCAGGTGTGGGAGCCTTGTCCAGCTTCAGTCACAGCTCCCTGCAGATGAGCCCTTGGCACTGATGTGCTCAAGCACCCCCGGCTCTGTCCTGATTTCACAGTGGCCTTGTAACAAAAGAAGTCCCATTTTTTAGGGTTTTTTAAAGTATGCCTGTAAATTGGAAGTTGAGCTGCTGCTGGAAATTCAGCTGTGCACTTTCTTCACATAAAAAGGCTTTTATGAGCCTTCACAGACCACACAAAGACCTCCTGAACCTGCATCCCCTTTGTCTTCAGAAAGCTTTTTTGTTTTTATTGTTGAGACTGTTGATCTGGAGTGGTGGTTTCAGGTTTGACATTTTTATGAGGGGAGGCCGTATCCAGTGCCCCATGAGAAGTAAAAGGTGCAGAGCTGATCCTGGGGGCTGGGGGTGGTGCCAGGGCTGCAGCTGGCAGTGCCACTGCAGGGCAGTGCTGCTGTCCTGTGCAGGCTCGTGGCAGCTGTGCTGCTCCTGTGGCAGCAGCTCCTTTCCTTCGTGTTCCCTGCTCCTTTGGGAGCAGGTAGGCAAGCAGGGAGACCAGGAATGTGTCATTCTCTTCATTGTTCTCCTGACTCGAGTGGGTCTTGCACTGATCAGTTCTATTCTCTGTGTAGGGAAAACTCACCTTTTTCTCAGCTTAAACAGGAGCATCATTCAGACTTCTTAGTGGTTTCATGTCTTTGGGCTATGAAGGAGTGGTGGCAGATCCTGCCCTGCTGAAGCATTTGTTGGTTTATTTATTTGATTTTGTGCTCTCTCTTATGATGTTATCTCTCTGTGGTGAGCAGCAGCCTCTGTACATCTCCTCACACGATGCCTCTAATCTCTTTTCTGATCTGCAGCAGAGGAGCTGAGCTCACTGTTTGAGAAGAAGAATTTTAGGGTGAAATCCCCGTGTTCTGGGAAGCAGTCCATCCTCTCTGTGCGACTGGAGCAGTGTCCCCTGCAGCTCAACAACCCCTTCAATGAGTACTCCAAATTTGATGGCAAGGTGAGTGGCCAGGGGGGTTTGGTGAGGGGCCAGGGGTGCCCTGGGAGGGCTCTGCTCCTGTGCTTTGACTTGGGCAGCCTCCCCTGGACTTTATGGTGGCCATCAGGTGTTGGCAGTGCTTATCTAGAAACAAGCAAGGGCAGTGGTTCCAGGTTCAGTAGAACCATTTCTCCTGTTTCCATTACAAAATTCTGGAGTGAGGATGAGCCTTCTCTGCCTTGCTGTTTCCTCCCCCAGCAGGTCAGTGAGGTGAACCTTTGTTGTGACAGAGTCCTGGCACGCCTCTCTAGAGGTGATGATGAGACCCTTTGCATAAATGATTGATTATTTGGCATTTAAAAAAAAACCCCAAACTGTTCTGTCTATCCACATCACAGCACTTGCTGAATATTCCACGATTCTTTCTTTGTCCTCAGTGCTCTACTGAGATTGGGAGGAGCCGTGGTCTGTTTTGAGGGTGGAAAGCTGAAGTGTCAGTGGGTAGGATCCAAGGCCAAAAGAAGCACTAATCAATGTATTTCTGCACAAGTGCTGATTTGTGCAACACAGGGAGCAGACTGGCTGCAAACCTGGCAGGTCATGGGGGTCAGGCTGTGGATCTGATATTGCTCAGACTGGAGGATAGATGTCTTCCCTGGACTCCACAAGTGTCCGATCTTCTTCTCTGTCATCAACTCTAGAAACTGAAATATAAACTTTGATGTGATGGATCGTTGTCATATTGTTCCAAAACAAGTATAAATACTCCTCAGATCTGTTTTCTACTGGATTTGTTTGTGGAGTCTCCTGTGGGAGGATGGAGTTTGAGCTTCATTACCATCGTGATGGAAGAATTTCATATTCTGTTAGGTGTTCTTCAAGTGGAAAGTCAGATCTGTAATTCCACTGACATTTCTAGGAGTATCTGGAATATTTGTGAAATGCTAACCTTTAGACTATGAAGTTCATGTGCAAAAGCTCCTCTATTGTGATTTTATATTTATTAGCATGTGGCAATTAGTGCTGACCCAGGTTTTCAGAATTCCTGGCCTCATTAATGAGCGACAGCAGCACTTGCATGCTGACAGCACCAAGAGGCCTTTTTTCTAAACTCTGGGTTTGTTCTTCTTGTGCCACAAAATTTCAGTTGAGCAAACATTTAAATGAGCTCTCATGTCATGTATAGGGGAAGTAAAAATCAAATACTTCTTTATTAAGAGAATTCTGTTATAATTCAGTCAGAAACTTGAGATACTTCAGCATTTTTCCTTCCCTCTCTGATAATCCAGGCTAATCTTTACTGTATCAATTGTAGTTGTCTATAATGCACATCTTAATTTCCACCTATGGAAGTCAGATACATTTAGCAGGTGCTTGGGCCACTGGAAGCAAGCTGCACTCTGCCTGTCAGTTTGAGAGGTGAAGGAAATACCTCAGTGTCACTCAGTTGTGATCTGCAAATCAAAATCCCTTCTTTACAATCCAAAATAATTGAATGTGCATTTTGTTAGAGTATACTCTCACTCTATTAATTTTAACACCATTGTTTCTATCACTCTGTTAGTGTATCAATAGTTTGCATATAAAGTTTATTCTCTATGGCTCTATATTATCTAGTTTAATGCTTGGCTGACCATCTGAGGTATAGAAGAAACATAACTCCAGTTGTGAGTTATTTTACTTCAGTTCTCATGCATTTTCAGTCAGTAAAAATACCAAAAATCATCCAGCTTTTAAAAATTATTTTTAATGACATACCACATGTCTTCTATTTATTTTTATTGATAATAGATGAACAGTATTTCACAGAAATACAATTCTTTCAGGGAATAGTGCATGACTTATTTACATAATTAACAGAGCCATGTATCTCTGGGGGAAATGGTACATAATTGGGGAGAGGCAGGGGGGTGAGGAGGGGCTGGGGGCCTAATTAAACATGTCTTAAAAACACCCTGCTTAATTATGTATTTACTCAGGGGGCCACAGTGGCTCTCGAATCTTTGGGGCTGTAGCCAGGCCTTTGGTTTGTCCCTGCTGCAGTTTGGTAGGTTTCAGGTTGCTCAGTAACACTCATTTTTGGTGCCTGGGCAAGCAGCAGAGCTCAGATGGGGCTCTGTGCCCCTGTCTGTGCCCCTGCCCTGGTCCCTGGCCTGAGATCCCATCCAGCCATCCTCCTGAGATCCCATCCCTCCTCCTGAGATCCCATCCCTCCTCCTGAGACCCCATCCCTCCTCCTGAGATCCCATCCATCCTCCTGAGATCCCATCCCTCCTCCTGAGACCCCATCCCTCCTCCTGAGATCCCATCCATCCTCCTGAGATCCCATCCCTCCTCCTGAGATCCCATCCCTCCTCCTGAGACCCCATCCCTCCTCCTGAGATCCCATCCATCCTCCTGAGATCCCATCCCTCCTCCTGAGACCCCATCCCTCCTCCTGAGATCCCATCCATCCTCCTGAGATCCCATCCCTCCTCCTGAGATCCCATCCCTCCTCCTGAGATCCCATCCCTCCTCCTGAGACCCCATCCCTCCTCCTGAGATCCCATCCATCCTCCTGAGATCCCATCCCTCCTCCTGAGACCCCATCCATCCATCCATCCATCCATCCATCCATCCATCCATCCATCCATCCAGCCATCCTCCTGAGATCCCATCCCTCCTCCTGAGATCCCATCCCTCCTCCTGAGACCCCAGCCCTCCTCCTGAGACCCCATCCCTCCTCCTGAGACCCCAGCCCTCCTCCTGAGACCCCAGCCCTCCTCCTGAGACCCCAGCCCTCCTCCTGAGACCCCATCCCTCCTCCTGAGACCCCAGCCCTCCTCCTGAGACCCCAGCCCTCCTCCTGAGACCCCATCCCTCCTCCTGAGACCCCAGCCCTCCTCCTGGCTCCCCTTCCCTCTGCCCCCTGTGCTGTTTTCAGCTCAGCAGCTCAGGCAGGCCCTGCCATGTGCTCTGGTGCCAGCCACGCCAGCGTGGGCACTGCTCACATCCTGCACGTGTCTCCTGCCAGATTTAGTGTCTCTTTCATAACCACTTCTGCGATTTTATGAAATAGTAAAATTTTAAAGCACTCTAATTTCTTCCTGTGCTGATCACTTCATTAATTATCAAAACAGTAGAGAATATGGCTTGTGAATTATAACTGAGTGGAGGCATTCTCAGCAGCTCAGGAATCCACACAACTTGCCCCACCACTACCCAGGACAGATTCATGGTTTTCTGTATGTTGCAAAACTTTAGCTCTTAACAGAAGCCACACATACAGTAACTACTCTCAACTCTTTCTTCAAGTTTTCCCTTAAATAGTTAAAGTAAACCTCAGCTCTGGACCTGTTTTCATGTTTTGCAAAGCACATGGGTTGTACTTCTTGGTTAATAAATCTTATATACTCTTTCTAAGAATGTTGTACTGAAAGAAGCTTTAGTTCTTTGTAATTCCTTCAGGTGTCATTTGAATAGAAAATTACTTGGAGGCTGAAGAAATCACTGGCCAAATTGATTTATTTTGTCTGCATGCAAATTAAGTTATCACCCATTTGATAAATAAATTTGTGTCTATTTCTGCCTACAGGACTTGAAAAATCAAATTTTGACTGTTTATTGTTCCAACTTGCTGAGTTTTAATTAAGTTGGGGAAAAAAGGCTCGGTGTTAGACAGGGCTGAAAGTCCTGAGCAGGTGCCACAGGTGCCACACAGGAGTGCAGTGACTCAGCTGAGATTCGCCGTGTTCAGGCAGGACAGAGGTGCAAAGGGATCAAAAATGTAAGGAAGGGATTGTCTGCCTCCAGAGTCAGCTGGGGTTATGAGGCCAAAAGCCTTTCCTACAGGCAGACCCGATGTTCTCATGATCCTTTTATTTCTGCTTTCATGACTAGCTGCAAATGGAGGTAGAAGGAAGTTTGGCTTTTCTGATCTTGTGGAGTTCTCTGGTGTTTGCTTGACTGCTGGAGATAATTTAACTGAAAATTGGTCAGTGTAATTTTTGGGTGGACAAATGCTAAAAATCCTTTGGTGAGGAAGGATGCCTCTGTAGTGCCACAAGGTTTCTTGTGGCTAATTTTGGTAATGGGTTAAAAAGCA